>NC_061510.1:187360669-187456078 GCF_022539505.1 Lolium rigidum | reverse complement strand
TGCTAATTTGGTTTGCATATTTGGTTTCTCTAGAGTCTAGATAACATCTAGTATTGAGTTTTGAACAACAAGGAAGACGGTATGGAGTCTTATAATGTTTACCATATGTCTTTTATGTGAGTTTTGCTGTACCGTTCATCCTTGTGTTTGTTTCAAATAACCTTGCTAGCCTAAACCTTGTATCGAGAGGGAATACTTCTCATGCATCCAAAATACTTGAGCCAACCACTATGCCATTTGTGTCCACCATACCTACCTACTACATGGTATTTATCCGCCATTCCAAAGTAAATTGCTTGAGTGCTACCTTTAAAATTCCATCATTCACCTTTGCAATATATAGCTCATGGGACAAATAGCTTAAAAACTATTGTGGTATTGAATATGTACTTATGCACTTTATCTCTTATTAAGTTGCTTGTTGTGCGATAACCATGTTTCGGGGACGCCATCAGCTATTCTTTGTTGAATATCATGTGAGTTGCTATGCATGTCCGTCTTGTCCGAAGCAAGAGAGATCTACCACCTTCATGGTTGGAGCATGCATATTGTTAGAGAAGAGCTTTGGGCCGCTAACTAAAGCCATGATTCATGGTGGAAGTTTCAGTTTGGACATATATCCTCAATCTCATATGAGAATAATAATTGTTGCCACATGCTTATGCATTAAAGAGGAGTCCATTATCCGTTGTCCATGTTGTCCCGGTATGGATGTCTAAGTTGAGAATAATCAAAAGCGAGAAATCCAAAATGCGAGCTTTCTCCTTAGACCTTTGTACGAGCGGCATGGAGGTACCCCATTGTGACACTTGGTCAAAACATGTGCATTGCAAAGATCCGGTAGTCCAAGTTAATTAGGACAAGGTGCGGGCACTATTAGTATACTATGCATGAGACTTGCAACTTGTAAGATATAATGTACATAACTCATATGCTTTATTACTACCGTTGACAAAATTGTTTCATGTTTTCAAAATAAAAGCTCTAGCACAAATATAGCAATCGATGCTTTCCTCTTTGAAGGACCATTCTCTTTACTTTTATGTTGAGTCAGTTCACCTATTTCTCTCCACCTCAAGAAGCAAACACTTGTGTGAACTGTGCATTGATTCCTACATACTTGCATATTGTACTTGTTATATTACTCTATGTTGACTATTATCCATGAGATATACATGTTACAAGTTGAAAGCAACCGCTGAAACTTAATCTTCCTTTGTGTTGCTTCAATACCTTTACTTTGATTTATTGCTTTATGAGTTAACTCTTATGAAAGACTTATTAATGATTGTCTTGAAGTTCTATTCATGAAAAGTCTTTGCTTTATGATTCACTTGTTTTCTCATGTCATTACCATTGTTTTGATCACTGCATCCACTACATATGTTTACAAATAGTATGATCAAGGTTATGATGGCATATCACTTCAGAAATTATCTTTGTTATCGTTTTACCTGCTCGGGACGAGCGTAACTAAGCTTGGGGATGCTTGATACGTCTCCGACGTATCGATAATTTCTTATGTTCTATGCCATATTATTGATGATACCTACATGTTTTATGCACACTTTATGTCATATTCGTGCATTTTCCGGAACTAACCTATTAACAAGATGCTCGAAGTGCCGGTTCTCGTTTTCTGCTGTTTTTGGTTTCAGAAATCCTAGTAACGAAATATTCTCGGAATTGGACGAAACAAAGACCCAGGGGCCTATTTTTCCACGAAGCTTCCAGAAGACCGAAGAACATACGAAGTGGGGCCATGAGGTGGCGACACCACAAGGCGGCGCGGCCAAGGGGGGGCCCGCGCCGCCCTATGGTGTGGCCCCCTCGTCAGGCCCCCGACTCTGCCCTTCCGCCTACTTAAAGCCTCCGTCGCGAAACTCCTGATGCGAAAAACCACGATACGGAAAACCTTACCGAGACGCCGCCGCCGCCGATCCCATCTCGGGGGATTCGGAGATCTCCTCCGGCACCCTGCCGGAGAGGGGATTCATCTCCCGGAGGACTCTACACCGCCATGGTCGCCTCCGGAGTGATGAGTGAGTAGTTCACCCCTGGACTATGGGTCCATAGCGAGTAGCTAGATGGTTGTCTTCTCCTCAATGTGCTTCATTGTTGGATCTTGTGAAGCTGCCTAACATGATCAAGATCATCTATCCGTAATACTCTATGTTGTGTTTGTCGGGATCCGATGGATAGAGAATACCATGTCATGTTAATTATCAAGTTATTACATATGTGTTGTTTATGATCTTGCATGCTCTCCGTTACTAGTAGAGGCTCTGGCCAAGTTTTGGCTTTTAACTCCAAGAGGGAGTATTTATGCTCGATAGTGGGTTCATGCCTGCATTGACACTCGGGACGATGTGACGAAAGTTCTAAGGTTGTGTTGTCTTGTTGCCACTAGGGATAAAACATTGGCGCTATGTCCGAGGATGTAGTTGTTGATTACATTACGCACCATACTTAATGCAATTGTCTCGTTGTTAGCAACTTAATACCGGAGGGGTTCGGACGATAACCTGAAGGTGGACTTTTTAGGCATAGATGCGGTTGGATGGCGGTCTATGTACTTTGTCGTAATGCCCAATTAAATCTCACTATACTTATCATGTCATGTATGTGCATTGTTATGCCCTCTCTATTTGTCAATTGCCCGACCGTAATTTGTTCACCCAACATGCTTTTATCTTATGGGAGAGACACCTCTAGTGAACTGTGGACCCCGGTCCATTCTTTTAATACTGAAATACAAATCTGCTGCAATACTTGTTTTACTGTTTTCTCTCGCAAACAATCATCTTCCACACAATACGGTTAATCCTTTGTTACGACAAGCCGGTGAGATTGACAACCTCACTCGTTTCGTTGGGGCAAAGTACTTTGGTTGTGTTGTGCGGGTTCCACGTTGGCGCCGGAATCTCCGGTGTTGCGCCGCACTACATCCCGCCGCCATCAACCTTCAACGTGCTTCTTGACTCCTACTCGGTTCGATTAAACCTTGGTTTCTTATCGAGGGAAACTTGCCGCTGTGCGCATCACACCTTCCTCTTGGGGTTCCCAACGGACGTGTCAACTACACGCATCGGACATATATCCTCAATCTCATATGAGAATAATAATTGTTGCCACATGCTTATGCATTAAAGAGGAGTCCATTATCTGTTGTCCATGTTGTCCCGGTATGGATGTCTAAGTTGAGAATAATCAAAAGCGAGAAATCCAAAATGCGAGCTTTCTCCTTAGACCTTTGTACGGGCGGCATGGAGGTACCCCATTGTGACACTTGGTTAAAACATGTGCATTGCAAAGATCCGGTAGTCCAAGTTAATTAGGACAAGGTGCGGGCACTATTAGTATACTATGCATGAGGCTTGCAACTTGTAAGATATAATGTACATAACTCATATGCTTTATTACTACCGTTGACAAAATTGTTTCATGTTTTCAAAATAAAAGCTCTAGCACAAATATAGCAATCGATGCTTTCCTCTTTGAAGGACCATTCTTTTTACTTTTATGTTGAGTCAGTTCACCTATTTCTCTCCACCTCAAGAAGCAAACACTTGTGTGAACTGTGCATTGATTCCTACATACTTGCATATTGTACTTGTTATATTACTCTATGTTGACAACTATCCATGAGATATACATGTTACAAGTTGAAAGCAACCGCTGAAACTTAATCTTCCTTTGTGTTGCTTCAATGCCTTTACTTTGATTTATTGCTTTATGAGTTAACTCTTATGCAAGACTTATTAATACTTGTCTTGAAGTACTATTCATGAAAAGTCTTTGCTTTATGATTCACTTGTTTACTCATGTCATTACCATTGTTTTGATCGCTGCATTCACTACATATGTTTACAAATAGTATGATCAAGGTTATGATGGCATATCACTTCAGAAATTATCTTTGTTATCGTTTTACCCGCTCGGGACGAGCGAGAACTAAGCTTGGGGATGCTTGATACGTCTCCGACGTATCGATAATTTCTTATGTTCTATGCCATATTATTGATGATACCTACATGTTTTATGCACACTTTATGTCATATTCGTGCATTTTCCGGAACTAACCTATTAACAAGATGCCGAAGTGCCGGTTCTCGTTTTCTGCTGTTTTTGGTTTCAGAAATCCTAGTAACGAAATATTCTCGGAATTGGACGAAACGAAGACCCGGGGGCCTATTTTGCCACGAACCTTCCGGAAGACCGAAGAGCATACGAAGTGGGGCCACGAGGTGGCGACACCACATGGCGGCGCGGCCAAGGGGGGCCCGCGCCGCCCTATGGTGTGGGCCCCTCGTTAGCCCCCGACTCGCCCTTCCGCCTATTAAAGCCTCCGTCGCGAAACCCCCGAGGCGAAAAACCACGATACGGAAAACCTATGCGAGACGCCGCCGCCGCCGATCCCATCTCGGGGGATTCGGAGATCTCCTCCGGCACCCTGCCGGAGAGGGGATTCATCTCCCGGAGGACTCTACACCGCCATGGTCGCCTCCGGAGTGATGAGTGAGTAGTTCACCCCTGGACTATGGGTCCATAGCAGTAGCTAGATGGTTGTCTTCTCCTCATTGTGCTTCATTGTTGGATCTTGTGAGCTGCCTAACATGATCAAGATCATCTATCCGTAATACTCTATGTTGTGTTTGTCGGGATCCGATGGATAGAGAATACCATGTTATGTTAATTATCAAGTTATTACATATGTGTTGTTTATGATCTTGCATGCTCTCCGTTACTAGTAGAGGCTCGGCCAAGTTTTTGCTTTTAACTCCAAGAGGGAGTATTTATGCTCGATAGTGGGTTCATGCCTGCATTGACACTCAGGACGAGTGACGAGAAAGTTCTAAGGTTGTGTTGTGCTCTGTTGCCACTAGGGATAAAACATTGGCGCTATGTCCGAGGATGTAGTTGTTGATTACATTACGCACCATACTTAATGCAATTGTCTCGTTGCTTTGCAACTTAATACTTGGAAGTGGTTCGGACGATAACCTCGAAGGTGGACTTTTTAGGCATAGATGCTGTTGGATGGCGGTCTATGTACTTTGTCGTAATGCCCAATTAAATCTCACTATACTTATCATGCCATGTATGTGCATTGTTATGCCCTCTCTATTTGTCAATTGCCCGACTGTAATTTGTTCACCCAACATTCTTTTATCTTATGGGAGAGACACCTCTAGTGAACTGTGGACCCCGGTCCATTCTTTTAATATTGAAATACAAATCTGCTGCAATACTTGTTTTACTGTTTTCTCTGCAAACAATCATCTTCCACACAATACGGTTAATCCTTTGTTACGGCAAGCCGGTGAGATTGACAACCTCACTTGTTTCGTTGGGGCAAAGTACTTTGGTTGTGTTGTGCGGGTTCCACGTTGGCGCCGGAATCTCCGGTGTTGCGCCGCACTACATCCCGCCGCCATCAACCTTCAACGTGCTTCTTGACTCCTACTGGTTCGATTAAACCTTGGTTTCTTACTGAGGGAAACTTGCCGCTGTGCGCATCACACCTTCCTCTTGGGGTTCCCAACGGACGTGTCAACTACACGCATCACATAGCAAGACCCATGACTCAACTGTTGAAGAAGGACAAAAAGTTTGATTGGACTGACAAATGTGAAGAGAGCTTCCAGAAGCTCAAGGAATGATTAACCACAGCCCCAATCCTGATCATGCCGAACATCACCAAGCCATTTGACGTGTACTGTGATGCCTCCAAGATTGGTCTTGGATGTGTGTTGATGCAAGAAGGCAAGGTGATATCATATCTTTCTAGGCAACTGAAGCAACATGACCAGAATTACCCAACCCATGATCTAGAGCTTGCAGCAGTGGTGTTAGCCTTGAAAGTTTGGCGTCATTACCTCATGGGTAATCGATGCGAGATCTATTCGGATCACAAGAGCTTGAAGTATATCTTCACCCAGAAGGAGCTGAATATGAGGCAAAGAAGATGGTTAGAGTTAATCAAGGATTACGATATGGAAATTCACTATCACCCTGGCAAGGCCAATGTGGTAGCGGATGCCCTGAGTAGACTGTCGTGTCAGTTGAACTCCATGATGGCAGAAGAACAACCTAGCCTATACCAAGAGTTTGAGCAGTTTAGACTGGAGCTAGTTAGTGAAGGATTCCTAGCCAGCATAGAGCTTCAGCCCCCCTTGATTAGCCAAATCAAAGAAGCACAGAAGGGAAATGCTAGTATTGACGGAATCAAGAGTCAAATAGCTGCAGGAAAGGCACCGGGATTCACCGAAGATGAAGAAGGAGTGCTTTGGTACAACGGACGCCTATGTGTGCCATCAGATTCAGAGTTGAAGCAAGTTATCTTGAAGGAAGCCCATGACACCCTTTACTCCATTCATCCCGGAGGAACCAAGATGTATCAAGACTTGAAGGAACAATTTTGGTGGCATGGAATGAAGAGAGAAATTGGAAGCTACATCGCCAAGTGTGATATATGTCAGCGAGTCAAAGCAGAACATCAACGACCCGCGTGATTGCTGCAGCCACTGCAGATTCCCGAATGGAAGTGGGATTCGGTAGGAATGGACTTCATCACCGAATTGCCCAAATCTAGTAAAGGAAATGATTGTATCTGGGTAGTGGTCGATAGATTGACCAAGGTCGCCCATTTCATCCCCGTAAAGACCACCTACCAAGGACCAAAGCTAGCTGAGTTGTACATCTCACGGATAGTCACCCTGCACGGAACTCCGAAGTCAATTGTGTCAGATAGAGGATCCCAATTCACCTCAAGATTCTGGCAGAAAGTACATGAAGGACTAGGAACCCGGCTGAATTTCAGCACAGCGTATCACCCGCAGACTGATGGACAGACGGAAAGAGTCAATCAGATACTTGAGGACATGTTGAGAGCATGTGTGCTTGAGTATGGATCCAAGTGGGAAGACTGTCTACCTTACGCAGAATTCTCGTACAACAACAGTTACCAAGCCAGTTTGCAAATGGCCCCCTTTGAAGCCTTGTATGGAAGAAAGTGTCGTACCCCTCTGAATTGGTCGGAAGTCGGAGAGAGCCAACTGTTTGGACCAGATATTCTCTGAAAAGCTGAAGAGAAGGTGCACAAGATTCGCGAGTACCTCAAGACAGCCCAATCAAGACAGAAGAGCTACGCTGACAAGAGACGCCGAGAGATGACCTTTGAAATCGGAGACTTTGTGTATCTCAATGTATCACCCCTTAAAGGAATGCAGAGATTCCAGCTTAGAGGAAAGCTTGCACCTCGATATGTTGGACCCTTCAAAGTCCTGAGTCGCCGAAGAGAAGTGTCCTATCAACTGGAACTACCGGAGGAAATGTCAGCGATACACAATGTGTTTCACATCTCATTGCTCCGGAAATGCTTGGAAGTGCCGGAGAAGACCGAGGTTTTCAAGAACATCGATCACCGAGCTGTGGATATCATCTCAGACTTGACCTATCGCGAAGTACCTATTCGCATCTTAGAAGAAGCTTTCAGAACCACCCGCACCAGGAGTATCAAGTTTCTGAAGATCCAATGGAGTAACCATACCGAAGAAGAAGCTACTTGGGAGCGAGAAGACTTCATGAGGACTGAATACCCAAATCTCTTTAGTACCTAGTTTTCTTTAAGATCTCGGGGCGAGATCTTTTGTAAGGGGGAAGGGTTTGTAACATTCCAAGTTTCAACTTAATAAAGAAGAGGAATTTCAATTACTCAAATTTTACAACTAACAAAACCTTTTATTTTGCTTATAGTATTATGCATAGTGTGCATGCATTCTTGTGTGCATTTGCCATGATGAGTGTTGTGTGATGATCAAATGTACTTAAACCCTATTACATGCTCTTAGAACCCCAAAATGGAGAGAAATAAAGAAAATAAAAAATACCATTTTCACTCACATACACATATAACCAAATATGCAAATCTTTAACCAAGGCCACTATGGCTTGTGCCATTGCTTGTGAAACCCTAATATATCAAAAATAAACACATTTGCATCAAATAAACACAAATCAAAGCAAAGGAAATATAAAAATTTACTCACATATGATAATGGTCACTTTGAACTTTTATATCATCATGCCCACTTTGAGCCCCTGGTTTGAAGGATTCTTAAACTAAACCTTGCCAACTTTTTCCACTCATCCAAGACCATATCAAGATGAAAATTTATTGTGTTGACCACCATGGTTGACTCTACCTAGCTTGACCAGTATAAAGATGACAAGTGGCAACTGTGGGACAAAGAGAAGATCATCCCCACTTTTGAAACTTTGCAAACCAGCACCATTTTTCAAGCCACCACCACCATTCTACTCCAAAGAATATTCAAATCCACTCCACCAAAAACATTTGAAAAATTCAAATAAAACTCTCATGCGGCCATTGTGTCGAATACCTTGCAGGCAATAATTTGGAATTGACACACACCCTTTTACACAAACAGATTTTAGCCTAAACCACTTTTGGTTTGTGATGATTTTGATCCTCTGCATCTCCTGCATCAATGCTAGTACTTGCTCTTGATGATTAAAGCATGGAGAGGGCAAAAACAACACCATGCCGTGCACCATGCCGGCCAGCATGCCACCCCTCTCTCAGATCCTCTCCATGCACTTTAACCTTGTCCAATAGAATCCCCTGGCGTTGCTGATCATCACCATGCACGGCCTGAGCTCGCGCGAGGCTGGCATTGGCTTGGCCAGAGCGTGCCCACCACGCCCAGGCACGCTAGCGTGCACGCTCACCCCGTACTGGGCGCGCCAGAGCGGCAGCTCGACCCATCGCCTCCATCCTCCTCTACACCTCTACCTATGCATCGAGCACCGCTACCACACCAGCTAGCGACTAGACACACTCGAGCCCCTGCGCATGCACCGTCGCCATCGTCCTCGTCGACGTTCTGCCGCCAGTACTGTGGCAGAAAGTGCATGCGCCCGAGCGATCACCTCACGCTTTTGCCGCGCCAGCTAGACGTTGAGCATCGCCATGATGCCGCCTACACCACGCCGTCCTCGCCTTGGCCTTTCGAGCACCGGAGACGCCGCGCCATGCTTGACCTTCACGGCCACCCGCAGCACCTCCTCCCTTCTATAAATAGCACCCTCCCGCACCCCAACTCTTCACACTCACCGCTTCTCCTCCCATCTCTGCCTCGCCGGAGCAGCCCCAATTTGAAGCTGGAGCCCGCCAGTGTACCCGGAGATCCTCGCCGTCGATTGGAGCCTCCTCGAGCCACGCCGCCAGTACCAATCGACTAGCCATCCTCGCCAACATCGCCGCGCACCTCGCCGTCGACCGCCGGAGCACCGGTAGGCTCTCCGACCCCCCACCCTCGCCGCCAGAGCCACGGCATCTCGTCGGAGACGACGATGCTCGTGCGCCGTTGATTCCTTTTCTAATCCAACGTCCCACGCTCACCATACCGTTTCGCGTTTAAACAAACTATGACAGGTGGAGCCCACCATGTCAGGTGGCCTGCTCGCGCTGGACGCAAAGTGGGCTGGCCCAAGTCATTTCCCCCGCTATGGCCTATTTTTCTTTTTCCTCTGGCCCAGTTTTCTTTCCCACCGAAGCCCAAACATTCAAATTCGAATTTAAGATTTATCTGAATTGCTTGCAGATACTTTAGCAAAACTTAAATAGTTTCAAATCAGTTGAACCAAATTTTGTGAACTTTATATATTTGGAAAGCTTGGAAAAAAGATCTAAACAACCCCACTGGTCTCACACTCAGATTCATTGTAGAATTTGAATAGTAAAAATAACAAGGCAGGGCCTTTTCAAACTTCAAACTTTATTTAAAATTCAACCATAATTGATTTTGAGTTGATTCCAACTCTCATAAATCACATTTGACATACTCTAATTGTTTCTGCAAAAATATAGCATAGTTGTTTGTATGATCATGGACTAGAGCAAAATAATGGCTATGTGGCCATTTCTAGTTCATTTAAATCATCCGAATTAATTTATTTCAATAGTATGAGAGTTACTCTCTCATTTAAATCTTGATCCTAAGTAATTCAATAAGGGGTAATGACCTTGGTCTAATGAGCCTCATATTTTATTTCTTAGTGATATTAAATCTTTACCATGCTATTATTAAAATGCATGAGGTGTAGCACCTCATTTAAATCATACTCCCAAACAATAGATATGAAGTGTTGACATTGGTCAACTTATATTCATACCTTATTATTATTTGAGGAGATTAAATCTTAATAAGATTCAATGAGAGGAAATGATTTTGTCCAAAGAATTAAATAGCAAACCAAATCAATATTTGTAATGAGAGGAAATTATTTTTCTTTAAAAGAAAACAAAATCAAGCCACCATGCTATGAATGATGTGATGCTAGAATAAGCTTGTGTGAACCTTTGGTGTGCTTAGTCTAGCATATAAGTTTGTTTGGTGATTGTATACCTCGTATTCGTGTATAGACGCTAGTACCAAGGAGTACCAGGAGGAGGAAGTCTACTCTGAGGAGGAGGAAGAGAACTTTGATCACTACCCCACTCAAGGCAAGCAAATATTCTTGCAAGCCACCCTAACGCAAAGCTCCACAAGAGCAAGGCACCATTACATGTTACTTTATGTTTAATGATCCTATCCCATGTTTTTACCTTGCAATTATTTTTGCTTATTGTATTTCAAAGTTTACTTTTTGATTCATGTTTCACTTGGTATAAAATAGAACAAGAGCATCAAATTTAGCCTAAAGCAAACAAAGCTAGATAGCACCCCTCATGACTAGTGGCTAGTGCTAAATAAATAAAATTGACTACTCTAGATGGGAACATGTGAAATGAAATGACTTTGAAAGATTTTGAAGGTGAATGTGACATGAATGACTTGGTGAATTTTGATGAAAACTGATGATTGGGTTCGGATGCGATACCCTTCCAATTTTACATGTACCCCCACAATACCTAATTATGGGTAGGGCTTAACTAGAAGCTTGTGTAGTTTAGTATGGGTTCCCTCTAAACAAGCATCATAGGGGTTATGCCGAGGCTGCCTCCATTAAAAGTGAAATGATGTGAATATGAGGTGAATGTCAGACCCAAGCCCTGTGCAGTTCCCGGGTTGACGGTTTGTCTTCACCGGGAGGCCAAGCTCATGGGGAGAGGTGCCTATACTAGAGTATATAAGTGAAAGGTTATGGTTGATGATCCGCGTACTGAGTTACGATGATTCGGGGTAATCCCTGACGGATGAAATCAAAAGTTGTGGCACAACAGTACAACCTCTGCAGAGTGTTAAATCTATTCGAATAGCCGTGTCCACGGTTACGGACGATTGGAAAGGCCATACTGTTCCGTTGTCAGAACTTTGTCTTAAAAAGAAATGTTGAATTGAAAGGTGAATTGACTTGAATCACAACTGAGTTGTGGGAATGACACTAATGTTCCCTCTTGAGTTAGTCTAGCAAATGAAGAGTCTTTACTAGATGTTTATGAACTAAACCTGGCTTTATGCAAATAAACCTAGAGCTTAGCACCCCCTCTAAAATTGATAAGTACTTACATTAGTATTAGTTTGAGAGTACTTTAAAGTACTCATGGCTGTGTCCCTGGCTATTGAAATGCCATACTATGAAGAGGAGCAACAGTATCAAGACGACGGACAACATGACGTCTACGATAACTAGGAGCATCTTCTAACGTCAAACGTTGCCTGTGGAATAGATAGTCCACTACTACTACGCTTCCGCTATGTATTGTGTTCGTTGATCATTAGGTCAACTATTTGTATAATATTGGATCATGTGATCTATTGTTGTAAGACGATTATGTGTTGTAATAAATGATGACTCTATGATACTTAAGTGTTATGTCTCGCAAAAACAATCTTCCTGGGATTGCGATGTATGGCATAATAGGCCTCTGGACTTAAAAGTCCGGGGGTTGACAATGACTCAACTTTGTATTTTGCATGTTAAAGATTTTTCGTAAAACTTGATTAATCTTAACATAGTTTGCCTTTCTAAAAATAAATATAAGCCCTAAGGCTCCTTTGATTCATAGGATATGATGGGAAAACCATAGAAATATGAAAAACATAGGATTGAGATTTAATGGCTAGTTGAATCATATAGGAAGATGAGTTGTGTTTGATTGTGCCAAAGGAAATTTTCCATGAGGTATGTTCTAATGTTTTATTCTTATAGGATTTGCATTGCAAGATTCCTGTAGGATATGTTCCTATGAATCAAACAATTAGTGTGGAAAAAAATCATATATGATCTAAATCCTACACAATTCCTATACAAATCATATATGAATCCAATAAGCCCTTAAGCTTTGAGATGGAGGTTGTGCTACTACCTCCGTTTCGATGAATAATGCACACGCGTGTATTCCAAGATGAAGTTTGACCAAGAAAAAGCGCAACAAAAATCTTCATTGTATCTTATAGTTACTAATTGGAGGCACCGTAAAAGCCTCCACGTTAATCCACATCATTAAAATAATTAGAACAGTTAGATGTAAAATTTATGGTTAAGATTAATCGAGGAAGTCGTGATTTATATGTACAGTATGTAACGTTGGCACGTTATGGTTACACGTTTAATCCTAGAAGTACGAAGGTTGTACCGATACTTTCGATTATCCAATCTAACCACGATACATCTCACGTTTGATTAATTGCAGTCTGCAGCGATCGATGCAAACCCAATATGGCTGGTACGGTGCTTGACATAGTTTGGGTTCCACACGGTTCAAATAATCGTTGCAAGGCTCGGCTAAGAAAAAGAAAGAGAGTCCAGACTATACACGTAGTACGTCTTATATTCCTTAGAAGAAGAAAAAACGTACATTGACTCCTCGATCTGCTGTTATCTTTTTGTTGTTGTTGGACGAATATAAGAGACTCCTCTGCCGTCAGTCCAAATCTATACCTAATAATAAAGGAAATGTAAGGTTTCTGCCAAAATTTTCGTCCAACTTTTCGTTGGACCGTTTTACCCTCCCACAAAATCGCATAATACAGCAAACTGCCATGGTACCGGTTCGGGTGTTCTGTTTCCGATTCCCCCCGCTTGCGCTAGCCTTACGCCGCAGGGCCATACCTACGTAAAACAATGGGCCGCAAGCCATATTCGCTCCGTCCAATCCAAATGCCCTGTCCAATGCATTAGCTCTGGCATGCCAAAATTTGTGTTTAATAGTCCCATCTCGCTCCATCGTAACAAAATCGGCTGATTTATATACGTCAACTTTCCTGAAATCAACAAGCCGCCTCACTAAGATTGGATTGGATTCAGAACGAATTAAGGCAATAACCGAGCGCGGAAGCAAAGGACGGCGAGAGATGGAAAAGAACAAATAAGAAATCAGAGTGGAGCACGGGCGGAGAGAGGCCCGAGCGATGAACTGCGGTCTCGAGCAGGAAGGCTTGAAGGGGGATGGCGGCGGTCGGCTGGGCGGAGACAGGCTCGACCGGTAAAAGGAAGAAGATTGGAGGAAGGAGCGGACGTGTGGGACTTGATCGCGTTTAATAATTGGAGGCAGGGGGTGTGTTTGTTAAACTGACATGGGGTGTGATGGTGGGTGGTCTGACACTCTGATTTGGGCCGAAGGAGGTGGTGGCCGCTTGAGTACTTACACGGCGTTCCTTCCTTATCATTTATTGTTTCTTGGCGCCGGCTAACTGCTTTCGAAATAAAAAATTGTAACAAATTTAAAACTAAACAAAAATAAAAATCCATTAAATTCAATTTCCAAAAAAATTGAAATTCAAAAAAAAATCAAAATTTGAACAATATTCGAAATCCAAACAAATTTGAACGTTTTCACAACATTTTTCAAATCTAAATAGTGTTTAGTATGGACATTTTGAAAATCTAAAAAAATTAAAAAATTGAATTTTCTAGAAAACTATACTTTTAGAAAAGCTCAACATTTTAAATAAAATCAAAAACCGGAAGAAACGAATGAAACAAAAACCTGACCAAACTTTACAAAATCGGACCACACCAGAGAAAAAAACTGTATGCGAAAAAAACAAAGCGCTAACTGGGCCCAACCCAAGCGCTCGAGGCGGTGCGCGGCGCGGCGTATAGGTTTTTAACTCTCGGATCTGTCCCGTTGAAGACCATTTGGTTTGACAAAACATTTTGTATTTGTTAAAAACAAAAGAAAAAAAGGACGGATTTTTTAAATACAAATAAAAAGCAGGGGATAATATTGGCAACAAAGCATGAAAAGGCCGATAGTAGAGGAGATGGTGGCGGCGTGGCGAGCGATGGCCGGGACGATGGAGCCGAGGAAGAGAGGAATCAGGCGACCTGCGGCACATCAGGAGGAACTAGCCAGTATCGCGAAGCTCAAGCTAGCACCATGGAGCGATGAGGTGGCGGCGGGAGGAAGAATATCGCGAGAGAGAGGGAGGACGGCCTTGCGCGCGAGTCGAGAGGTATCAACACACGGATATAAACATATGAAAAATACATAACCTTTGATTTAATATGACGCCGTAGCAACGCACGGACTTTGTGCTAGTAATCTTCTAAAGGCACCTATTCCTTCTCGGACTCTCTCGCGGAATTACCAACCAAAGAAATTTCTCTGTGATCTGCCGAAAGGAACATGTTTGAGATCTCTCCCATGGTGTCCTTCACTTCGTCGCTGTTTTCGACCGACCCATCATCTAATGACAACCTCTGCTCGCAGTTACATGCTACCTTATCAATATCATCATCTTGGGAGAATCAGTTTATTCCATCTGTCCTCAAGCTGAACCAGCAGGAAATCAAATCTAGCATCTCCAGCTCTACTTTGTATCATCCTCAATCTCTCTTATCTAGGGTCGCTCCCCAATTTGCAGATAGTGAGAACACTCTATTAGATGCGTGCATCAGTTAACTTCATCGCCGATCGTCAGGTCACTCTATCGCCTGCATGTATTAACTGATTCAAAGTGAATACCAATCTTTATCTGTAATGTTTCTCGGAGGCCATTACATGTTTTTTTTTGGATTTATCATCACACGAGGCCGCGGATCAAAATCGGTGAAAATCTTTAATAGTGACACCACCTAGAACGGAACCGGTGGATTGGTTATTCTCTCATCGCAATTGCTGATTTACTTTTTGAGTATACGACATGCACACGTATGCCTCGGAAGAATGGAGATTAATCATGCTTCAGATTGAGGTAATGTTGCTTAAACAATGGAGATTAATCATGCTTCAGATTGAGGTAATGTTGAAAATATTTTATGTATCAGGTTATACGAGCACCGATATATACACAACTATCCAGCCAAATGGGCAACGCGGTTATGTTCATGTAAGTAATGTCCCTGCTCTCATCAGATATATTCCATAGATGACTTTGAACTTTCATTTTAATTTGGTGATATAATTTGAGTTGTTCCCCACATGAATCCACGAGATATAGTTAGTTTCAAAATGAACATAAATAAACATGTTGAAGAATATATGATTTCAACCTGCATCTCAGCACAAAATGTACCGATAAATGATTTATAGTAAATAAATGTGTGTGCTGCATTTAGAAATCCAATTAGAAAAATTTTGCTTCTTAGGTGTGACATGAGACTCCACATACCGGTGCAACTGATTCCTCTACGTGCATGTCTCAGTGTGAAATTCTTTTCCTATTCCCAGGGGATATTTTTCTTTTTTGCAGATCTCAATTCAAATCCAATGTGTTTGAGGACATGGACAAAAGCATTTAAGCTTTTATTTCAATAAATTAAGCGTATGCTATAGGAGGTAGCAGTAAAATCTTCTTATTATCTATAATGCATCGAGGATTCAGTTCTCAGGCTGCCTTTTTTTTATCACGCGCTGCATGCAGTACAGAACTTCCCCATTATTTTACATGTAGAGGTGAGCTTCTTCGTTATCAGTACCTTTTCTTTGATTTTTTGCATACACGGCAATTTTTTAAAGAATAACAGAGGCTGCTTCCCAGCTCTGTTTCCAAAGAAAACGATACCACATCGGTCAGTTTGAAAACAAAATATGCCTATTTTAGAATTGTTCTATTCTCTGTTGTCGCTGTTATCTGATACGTTGTTAGAATATACATTTTGGCCACTTTTATTTATTTTTGGTCGTCTCTCTTCATATGATGCTCATGCAATGTACTTCACTATGCTACTTTCGTTTTGGCAAAGCAATTGCTTTTAGTTTTTACATTCCCGGAAAAGGTAAATTGGCTTAATTTCCATTGTGAAAGTCTAATACTGTATTTGCAGTTTACCAATTGTATCAACGATCTCTCTACGATATGTCAACCTGAAATCTGCGAGACATTAATTTCCTTTTTATCTCGAGAATAGCATTATGAATTCACCATTTGATATTGCATGCTTCCTGTTTTTTGTAAGCAGATGTTACAGGCATACAAATATTGATGAATGTAGTTCACTGAAACTAAATATATCAGCTCAGACTAAGTATGTTGTGAACAGAAAGGCTTAGTGTTTTCTTTTATGCATAACATTTTTAAACCACATTTGAAAACCAGTGACAATATTTCGTAAATAAAAAACCCCGGTATATTTGAAAATGTAGTGTTATGGGGAAACTACAGTACAAGAAGAAAACCAAAAATTACTTTGATCCAAACCGGTTGTGTTTATTACTTACAAGATCTTCATTGTCGAGGGTGCTCCTCGGCAATGCCCTCCGATTGGGGCTTAGGGTTGATGTAATCCTGCAAGCTGACACGAGACATCGGTTCACAGACAAGCGGGGAGAGCGATTTACCCAGGTTCGGGGCCCTCGATGAGGTAAAACCCTTACGTCCTGCCAGTCTGTTCTTGATTATGATGATAATGAGTTACAATGGGGTGCCGAATAGTTCGGCTGAGATCTCGTCGAGATGGCTAATTGCTATGATGGCCTAGCTCTAAGCTTCTGTTGGCTAAGATCGCTAAGATTGATTGTGTCCCTCGACAGCGCCTCTCGTGGCCTTTATATAGGAGTCCAGGTCTCAAGAGGTCTAATCGAGTACGACTAGGTTTACAGTAGATCTATCTCTAAACTTTCCTTGTTCGGCTCCTTCCGTGTCTTGTACTTCAAGGAATCTTTCGTTGCACCGTCCTAGTGGCCCATCTTGCCATCGAGTACCTTCATGGGCCTCCAGCTAGACCGTATAGGGTAGAGCAACGTCGGTTACCCGAAGGCTAGTGCCCACGTCAGTAGCCCCCGAGTGTCTAGCCGAACATAGTTCGGGTAGAGACTGAAACATGTCTTCTTCCGATGTTCTTCTCCTTGAATCTGCATCTTTTTCTTCTGTCGGGTGCGCGTCAGCGCTCCCGATGGGAGTAGCCCCCGAGTCTAGGTGCGGATGCTTGCAATCCGTGCGTAGACTCAAGTTGTACCACTCGAACATTTTGCTCTGCCGAAGTTTTTCCGCGAGTCTTCGTAGGTCATCCGATATATTTTCCTCATGCAAGGGATAATGAGTAACGTGCCCAACTTTTGCTGGTTAACTGCCGATGGCAAAACAACGTTACCCTACACAGAATCAAGTCCCCGGGCATGATCCTGGAGTGTGAAAAAGTTTTGTCGGGTGCGCGTCCAGCGCTTCCGATGGGAGTAGCCCACGAGTCTGGGCACGGGTGCTTGCAACCGGGTGCAGACTCGAGTCGAACAATTATCTCTTCCTTCAAGGCCTTTTTCCTTCGAGTCCTCATTCTGTCGGGTGCGCGTCCAGCGCTCCCGATGGGAGTAGCCCCCGAGTCTAAGTGCAGATGGTTTGCAATCTGTGCATAGACTCAAGTTCATCATACGATACCTTTTTATCCCTTCGACTGCCTTTGACAGTTCCTCATGACGTCATTGATGACGCTTTACTAATATCTTGATTTTGACTGACAGGACGTAACCTGCTGGGCCTATTCTTTCTTTGTCTGGCCCTTTTCGCACAGTTACCAAGGCGTCTCCTCGATTTCTGCAATCTTTAAAAGAAAAGATCCACCGAATGAGCCGGTAGCGACGACACGTGCCTACACAGCTCTCAAGTTCTCCTCTCCTTAAAATCTCCAAAGGGCGAAAATCCCTAATCTTCTCCCACATTTTCCGTAGCATCTTCTCGTTCTTCTTCTTCCTCCCTTCGCTACTGCTGCGCCGCCACCACCGCTTTTCCGATATTCCCCAGATCTCGCAATGGTGAAGAAAAAGAGCCTTACTACCGCCGCCAGTTCTACTAGCGGAGGCGCCGCCGCCAAATCTTCCTTGAATCTTCCGAAGGGAAGTGCCCCGAATGCTCCTCCCCCAGCTCCGGCGCCGCCAGTGCCGCCAAGTTCGGTAGCCAAACCCGGATATTGGATAGCGTCAACCATCACCAAGCGTGACGAAAAGAGATCCCGAAGCCTGGGATTAATCTCCTCCGACGAGGGGAATGTGATCTTTCCAGGTGCGATTTCTCGGCCTAATCCCCCTGCTGGCTTTACCGTGATGTTCTTGTCGTTCCTATATCGGGGTCTTTCGCTCCCCGCTCATGAGTTCCTTCTTCATCTTCTGCGGACTTACGAAATCCAACTGTGGCAACTCACTCCTAACTCAATCCTTCACGTTGCCGTGTTCATTACCCTCTGTGAGGCGTTTTTGGGCATCGAGCCTCATTTTGGATTGTGGAAAAAGATCTTTTATGTAAAGAGGTACAACAGTAGTAATGGATCCTTCGTCACCGGAGGAGTGGGGTTTGTGGCTCGTTCGGAGGTTAATTATTTCAATTTCCCAATGAGAGAATCTGTGCAAGGGTGGAGACTGAAATGGTTTTATGTCAAGGATTCCCTGTCACCCGAATCCCAGCTTCCTTGCTTTGCCGACGTCCTCGAAGCCAAGCCTAAGAATTCCTGGAAGAGCATTCTCTCTCCCGACGAAAGAGTAGCAGCCGATGAATTATTTGCCAAATTTCTTCGAATCAAAGAGGCCGACGGCCAAACTATGGTCGGCACAGAGGTGGCAGCGGTGTTCCTGAAACGTCGAGTCCAACCAGTCATGGCCAGAGTTCGTCCGATGTGGTTGTATTCAGGTCCAAAGGATGAAACCAGGATTAATGCTGCCGAACTGTCGGAAAAGGAACTGCTCGATGAAGTCCGTCGCCTCACTTTCTTTAGTCAAGAAGACTCGATCCCATTGATATCTTCCTACACTCCTCTTGATACCCAACATCCACCGCCAGAGGTAACTTCCCCTCTCAAATTCTTATTATGCTACTTTTACTTAGTCAACATAATTACCACTATTCTTATTTCTTTTTCTCTTCGACAGATCCCCATAGTCCCTGGAAATTTGCACGATTCACCAAACGATACTTCTGAAGGAAGAGGCTCCTCAGTACCCGTTGATTTTCACACTGTCGAGCATACAGGCCTAGGGAGCGATCACGATGATCCGATAGATTCTGAAACTGTTCACACCGATCTTCCTCCCTCAGCCGATGACGCTTGCGACACAGAGGGATCAGTGCGTGATGATGACGCTGATCGTGATGCCTTTGTTAATGCAGCTGTGGAGGAGAACAGGGCTTCACCTGTGAAGAGATCGACCGGCGGCTTTGCCGACGAAGACGATCTCCTCGATATGTAAGTACCTTCTTCCTTTTTGCCATATTTTGTCCCCTTGTTTCTCGCATTTTTTTAATAACTCCTGTCGATCATTTCCTTTTTGTAGTGACGAAGGTTTCACTGAGCCTCCATCTAAGAAAGCCAAATCTGATGCTGCTCCGCCAGCTGCTGCGGCTTCCGAAGCTTCGGCTCCTAAGGCAGCTCCCGTAGCTCAGGCATCGACTGCTTCTTCCCTCTCCAAGGGGAAAGATGTTCCTGCCGCCACCACGACGCCTCCTTCTGTGAGTCCCTTTTGAGTTCAACGTGAATTTCTCGAAATGTGCCTTGTCTAACGATTCTTTGTAAAACATCCTTTTTTCCTTAAGGATCTGCGAGGTGTTATATCTTCTTTGGAGGCCTTTGCCTCTCAATTTACCTCTCTAGAGGCAGACAAAGTTCGACTGCAGGAGGAAGTTAAATCTTCTTCTTCGAAGTTGGACGGCGCCATTAAAAAGGCTGCCACGGCTCGCCAGGAAGTCGACTCCCTGAAAGAGGAACTGGGCAAACTGAAGGAGAGGCTGAAAGAGGAAGAAGCTCGGGCAGCTGAAAAGGATGAGCTCCTTCGTCAGTCTTCTTTGGCTCTACTTGGTAAGCTCTTTTGTACACCTCTGTCGATTATTACACTTATGGATTCGTTCTTTTGTCAACGATCTTTTCCAATTCATTTTCTTGTAGAAGCCGCCAACATCCCTGCCGCTGCTTTGGAAAAAGTTCCAAACAACTCACCGGCGAATGGTGTGTCGATGGTTCTTGCCTCCCACCAGCTTACGCAGGAGCTTCTTGAAAAGGGAAAAGGTGCCCTGGCGCGGATGCACTTGATGATTTTCCCCAAGATCAAGCAGGACAAAACTCTGGGGCAATTGATTGATGCCTTCGCGGTTGACACCAAGGAGGTTATCGAGGTATTCAAGCGCACTTCGCGTACCTATGGTGCCCTTCTTGCCTTCCAACTTATGATGGGTCACGGCTTTAAGGCTGACACTGAAGAAATGACTAAGGAGCTGCCGAAGGAGCAAGATGGGCAATTCGTTGACTTAAGCGCCTTTAAAACGTCTGCCCTTACTTGTGCTCGCCAGCTCCTTGAACTAGTTTCATCAAGGAAGACATCGGCTCGACCCAGTTTATCGACTCAGACCCAAGCCCCTTGATTTTTGTAACAAACTTATCTTCGAGCTGATGTGAAACATTGTTCTGTTGCAAAACTTATGTTTGTAATAAACTCCATGCTAGCAATGTTGCTAGTACACCTTTATTATGATATTTTTACTTGCACTTCTCCCGATGGGAGTTACTTCGGATGCTCAATTTGACCATATCCGTCATCCTTTTTAACGCTGTTTCCTGTAGGTTTTCCCAGTGCCCTCATTTGTTGACGACTCTTCGGGTGCTCTTCCTGAAGGTGATCGAATCCAGCGTATGAAGGATCGGATCACTCAAATGGAAAAGGACATGCGCAACACTTATGCCTTAGCTGCTATTGTCAATAAGAAGAGCGAGATTGCAGCCGAAGTGGAGCGGTACGCTCTTACTGAGCTGCATAAAGCTACCGAGAGTTTAAACTGTAAGTTTCCTGATCCCTGCGCCCTTTTGTCAACAACGCCTTGTCTGATCCTCTATTTATTTCTTTGCCAGTCATAGCTCTGAACCGTGCGGAAGAGAACAAAGGGATTCACGAGCGTGTGCATGCTTTAACCCAGCTGTCCTCAACCGAAGAGATTTTCTGGCGGGAACACTCGAAGGCTTCGGCTGTCGCACAATTTCAGGATCGGGTTCAGCAAGTCCACCATTTCTTCGACAAGTGCTATAAAGCTATGAGGGTGGTTTGGAAGACGATGTTCCCTTTAAACGCAATTCCCCCTACGCTGCTGACTTTGATGTCTGAGTTTGGAAATGCCAAGAAGATTCGAGACTTGGTGCGAGCTCAAGTTTTTGCAGGGGCCAGGTTTACACTTGCCCTTGTGCTTGCTCGTTATCCCTCAGCAAGTTTGCTGTCTATTGCCAACGCAACTGGTGACTTGGAGGCACTGTATCCGAAGGTATTGTTGCCCGCCAATATAATTGTCGACAAACTTGAGGAGGACTCAAAGGTACCTGAGGAAAGAGAAACTCCGCAAGGGTGATTTCAGGGATTAAGGTTGTTTTGTAAATAGGTATTTTGGCTACTTCATCCAAGTGTTTGGATTATGTAATGGAGCCCTTTTATTCGGTAGATACATGTATATGTACTTTTACCGTGTTAATGCCGTTGGCAAATTTTGACTGAACAAATCTGAATTACTCGTTTAAATGTATGTGTACTGGTTGATTAGCAAATCATTTGAGTGATCAGCTCGTGTTGCAGGTTTTGCTAAACCTGTTGTATGCGCAACTTTGCTTTCAACCGATATATGTTTCGACAGTCACTCCCGAATATTTCGGGTGCAGTGATTCTGCCGATGAGCCCGTTGTCCTTTGATATTTCCATAAGTAAAATATCGAACGTAGGTTGTATTTACATGTATTTCCGAACTCTTGCTATTTACGGCGCTCGTAGAGGCATCTATCACAGAGGGAAAGGTTAACATCCTTGTTTGCTTTGTATCTTTTAGCACTCGTAGAGGCTTTTCTTTTGGAGCATGATCTTCTGCCTCGTACTATGTTTGCATAGTGATGCGGCTTAGACGTTTTGAATTACTGCAATGCTTAACAAAGGATCGAAGCTTAAGTTTTCACTAATAAGGTAAGCACGAGACTAGAGGGCGAAAAAAGGAAGGCCCTGTTTAAGATGAAGGAAAAAATTAAACGCTAATAAATTGCTTAAGCAAGGAAGGGGTTCTTCTCATCTTCTGGTTTTTTCACCACGTTAGTGGTTGCTGCGGCGTTGTTGACTTCACCAGGGGTCTGGTCAATGGTTGCCAGCGTCTTGCTGTCTTCTATGCCTTCTGTGCCATCAGCTGCCGAAACTTTTGCTGCCGAAGCTTTCGCTGCCGAAGCTTCAAGAGCAAGGTCGGCTGGCTTCTTCTTGGTTTCCCTGACATGTTTTTCCTCCTTGATTTCACGTATCGACATCTTGGGCAGAGGGTCGACAATTTCTCGTTGTGACCCAAACTTCGCAGCAATCCTTTGAAAGTCGCGATCACAATTGTCCGAGCGTGAAAAACTTCCATAGACTGTGATGTTTGTCCCGTTGTTCCCAGGCATTTTCATCTTGAGGTATGCGTAGTGCGGCACAGCCATGAACTTGGCATAAGCTGGTCTCCCGAGTATAGCGTGATACTGTGACTCCCAGTTTACTACTTCAAACTCGATCTTTTCCTTCCTGAAATTGTCGGTTTTGCCGAAGACGATGTTCAGGTGAACTTTGCCGAGAGAGTAACCCGGTGCAGTTGGAAGGATCCCATGGAAGCAAGTGTCTGTTTCTTCTAGCATCCTCATGGTGATCCCCATACTTTTGATTGTGTCGACAAATATCAGGTCTAGCCCGCTTCCGCCATCCATAAAGACTTTGCTCATCTTGAACCCCCCGATTTGTGCCTCAACTACTAAGGCGGCGTGGCCTGGTTTTGGTATGGTCATCGGGTGATCTTCTCGACTGAACGTGATGTTCTGAGAGGACCACTCGACATACTCGGGGATGTTCGCCATGATACTTTCTGCCAGGTTAATCTCTCGGGTGAGCTTCTTCATCTCTCTTCTCGAGACACCTGTCCTATGGATCATTCTCATCTGCCCACGTGGTGGTGGAAACGCCTCGTTGGGTTGGTGAGGTTGAGCCTGCTGGACTTGATGCTGCGGTGGGGGTGGGGGTGGTGGTGGTAGCGGTTGCTGGCCTGCCTGCTGGATGAGTTTGTGCATGTCGAGGAACTGCCGACAGTCCCTGAGCAGGTGACTTGATTTCGTTTTGCCGTCCTTAGAATCGACATACGAGTGCAGGTAACATGGGGCGTTGATCTGCTCAGCTTAGGGTAATTCGGGAGTCCTCTACTGTCGTGGTTTATAATTGCCACGGTTCCCAGAGTTGTTCCGATTACCGTCCTGCCGATCGTCTCTTCTATCGTCATATCGATCGTCCTGTCGATCAGAGTACCCTGCGGCTACCAGATTGTTGTCGTCATAGTTGCGGTTCTTCCTTCTCTTGTGACGATCCCTTCGGCCACTCGAGTCGTGCTTCGGCTGGTCATCGTCCTCGTCGTCACTGCGCTGTCGTGGCCTTCGCACGTTGTCCTCACCATCAGCCCAGCTGTTGGCGATTTCCATTAACTTGGTTATAGTTTTTGGCTTTTTGCGTCCGAGTTCTTCTATGTAGCTCTCACACCGCACGCCATCGCTGAAGGCGTCGATCGCTCTGTCGACAGATACATCTTCGGCAGCATTTAGGAGTTTGGTGAATCTCCCGATGTATGAGCGCATCGACTCCTTCTGCTTTTGCTGGCAATTCCGTAACTCTTCAATCCCGACGGGTCTCTTGTATGTTGCTTGGAAATTGGCAACGAAGGCGTCTACTAGGTCGTCCCATGATTTAATGGAACCCTTCGGTAGTCCCCTTAGCCAGGCTCGCGCTGAATCCTTTAGGTAGAGCTGCAAGCATTGCATTGCTGCTATCTGGTTCCCCTTATGCAGAATCACAGTCTGCAGGTAGTCGTCTATCCAAGATCTTGGTTCCTGCTGCCCATCGTATTTGGCAGCGTTGGTAGGAGTGGGTTTGAACTTTTTGGGCGGCATCGTCTCGCGGATTTTGTAACTTAAACAGTCGGCTCCCCTGAGCTCGACGTCGTACTCCTGATCCTCATCTGAAGAATCACTATCGTTCTCCTTCCTTGCGGCGCGTCGTCGCCTTGCTTTGTCGATCCTGCTCTGGGTGATTTCATCCCGAGCGTCTCTCGCATGATGCTTTGAACCGCTAGCCTGCCCCGTGGTCTACTTGTTATCCCCAGATTTTCGCCAAATCAGGAGATGGGCTGTAATTGAGATGGGCTTGAAGAAGATGCATGTGGAGAATATCTGAAGCGGCCTTGCACGAGAGTTTGGGCTAAATTGCCCGTGTATCTGTATACTATTAGATCGTTTTTAGACTTAAAGATAGAGTTTGGCTCGTACACGGTTAGGTGTACTTCCGGATTAGAAAGTCCCTTGGACTATAAATATGTACCTAGGGTTATTGAAATCGAGGACAATCACGTTCACAACAAACACAAAATCAGGCGCATCGCCACCCCTTATTTCGAGGGTTTCTTCCGGGTAAGCATCATGCTGCCTAGATCGCATCTTGCGATCTAGGCAGTACACGTTTATTCGATTACCTTGTGTTACTCGTGCTGAAGCATTGTTGATGGCGAGTAGCACTATTTATCGTAGATGTTTTGGGGCTTGCATTGACGCTTTTCTTATGCATATTTGCTTAGCAATGCCATCCCTCGATATCTAGCTGTCCTTACACCTGAATAGGTGTAAGGGCAGCATCTTGCTTGTTCGTTACTTAGTAGATCTGATCTGTTATAGTTGTTCCTTGTTCTTCAAGGATTAGTTTAATATCTGCATGATTAGGCCTTATGCTGGGGTTGGATGATCCGGTAGTGTGTTAGGTGTTGTTTTACCGTTCCTACAAGGGATGTTCCGGGAATTGACTTAATGTTGGTTTTTAGGCCTCTTTTAGGAATAGTTTCCATCATCTTTCGTATCTGCTAGGCCCAGCTACGCGTAGGATGTTCCGGTTATGCGGTGAAAACCCTAAACTGTCGTAGATTGGTTTAGCTTTGTTCTGATCAAGCAGGATCCCCATGTCATCGTAAATCCAACGTGAACCATGGGGCGATCGGCTCTTTGAGCCGATCCACAGGGCAACCTGAGAGCCGATCGGGCTCGTATTTAATGTTTACGTGTATACCATGCAGGAGACTAGTCGAAGCAATCCAACACCTTCCTGACCAGGTCTAGGTCAGGTGGCACGCCCTTGCAACCGCCAGGACGTGTGCTGGAACTTTGCGGGATGACGCGAGGCGCCAGGGCCCACTAAGCGGTCGTGGGAGTCTCCCGGCTCTTCGTGTTGCTTAACCACTGCTCGCCGGTGAGTTTTGGCAGGCAACACATGCTGCCACGTCCGGTGGGCGCTTTCTACAACAACCACGTCAACATCGGCAGCCAAGATGTCGGACGAACAGATCAAGTACGAGGATCTACCTGCAGAGCATAAGAAGAAATACGATGAGCTGAAGGCCATCTTTGAAGCCGATCTCATCGGCTCTTTTGAGAAGACCCGTTCGCACGGCATCAGGTTCAAAGGATTCACACTAGAAGGCGCGTTCGAGGGGTTAGATCTGTCTCTCCCTTCGGAGGAACGTACCAGAGCACTGCGCCAAGAAATTAACTATGCTGTGGCTCATTCTCTACATCGGCATTCTGAAAGCCTGGTGAATACGCTTGAGCGAGTTGCGCTTCATGTGGTGCAAGAAATCATGAAACATCAGTATTCTCCGTCAGGACCTGCTTTAGGGACTTATCAGGGAGAGATACCATTCCACACCAGGCCACCATTGCCATTCGCAATGGAAGCTCCACAGCAACAAGGTTCACCGGCATACGTTGTCTACAAGGTTGGAGGTGATCCAGGCGACTACCAATTCTTGTATGAGCCGCCCAAGGAGATCCCACATGGATACGTGTGCACATACGTGCTGGACTGCAACAACTGGACGCGCGCAATCCAAACTCCGGTAGGAGGAATTGCCGGAGCAGGAGCGATTGTTACGGCAGGAGGGAGTTCTGGAGCGGATCGTTGAGAAACAAGCGTGGCTAACTAAATATGCCACTACCACAAGTCCGAACAGCTCAACCTCTGCAGCTCCTACTGTGGATCGGATCAGCGCAATCCTGAGAGATCAGTTCGGTATCCTACCGAAGAAGAAAACAATCGGCTATTCCAAGCCGTATCCCAATGAGTATGACCTGATCCCGCTGCCACCTAAGTATCGGCTCCCTGACTTCACAAAATTTAGTGGATCAGAAGGATCTAGCTCCATCGAGCACGTGAGCCGATACTTGGCACAGCTGGGCATGGTTTCAGCATCAGAAGCGCTACGTGTGAGGTTCTTTGCCCAATCTTTCACGGGTCCAGCCTTTGGGTGGTACACCTCGCTACCCCTAGATTCAGTTCGGACGTGGAAGCAGCTGGAAGAGCAGTTTCACATACAATATCATTCAGAAGCTACCGAAGCTGGCATTGCCGAGCTGACGCAGGTTCGGCAAAGGCGAGGAGAGACGGTGTCTGAATACATTCAACGTTTCAGAACTGTCAAGAACCGATGTTATTCGGTTCAAGGATCTGACGTTCCAAGTGGAGTACAATTCGTTGGCGCACATGGTCCAGAGACTAACTTCGTATGAACAGCGCCACCCTGAATTGTACCAAGACAAGTTCAAGCGCACGATAGGCCTGGTCGACGCTGAAGAAGATGAAGACCCTGCGGATGATCAGGAAGTCGCCGTGGCTGAATGGACTCGGACGCCAGTTCCCGTGTCCTGCAAATGGGTGAAACAACCAGGGCCTCCAAGAGGGTTTGACTTTGATTTAAGCAAAACTGAGTAGATTTTTGATATGCTGCTGAAGGAGAAACAATTGAAGTTACCCGAAGGCCACAAAATTCCCACGTCAAAAGAGATGAACGGTAGACCATACTGCAAATGGCATCACACGTTCACCCACGCCACCAACGACTGCAAAGTGTTGCGCGCCCAGATTCAAATGGCGATAGAGTCAGGCCGATTAATCTTCGGACAATTTGCCATGAAAGTAGACACACATCCGTTTCCTGGCGTCAACATGGTGGATCTCAGTCACTCCCTAAGACGCGAGCCAGGCTTCTCTTTTGATGTCAACAAGGCAGGGCTTGGTAACCACCATGGCAAGGATAAAGCGGAAAGCAGTCACTCCCGTGGCAAGGAGAAAGAGGAGGCCGATCCACGCGACCGGCCCCAACGTGATAACAGACGGTACCTGACAGAAGAAGAAGTGAGAAGCGTGCGGTATCAACAACCACTCTCCGCGCATCTCCTTAACAAATATGAGCAGCTGTATGACCGACGTCGGTGCTACGACGTGGACTACGAAAGATATTGTCGGTCTGATGCAGATGACAGGAGGTATCGTCGATATGATAGAGACGATGAAGGGTACGAGCGTCACGCTAGAGGGAAGTCAAGAGAGCAAGAAGACATAGATAGGCATTGGAACTGTCCTTTCTTTAAACACTGCTGGGACTCAGGAATGAGCCGATTGCCTACAATCAAGAACTGCCCAGAATGTAGACCGCAAAGGAAGGGAACAAAGGAAGTTTCAGTGTTCAAGCGTCTCGGGCCTCTCCCACCTCAGGACAAACGAGCTGATTCGTCTCAAGAGGAAGACTTTGAGGAGTCAGATGACGAAGAATATAGGTACCACCGGCCAAGGTGGTGCCCTCATGGACTCGGCCATTCTCAGAAGCGTAGGGTGCAGCGGCTACGAAACCTGGAGGAAGCCGAAGCACAGTACCTGTACACGTTGAGGAAGGCACGGCCCGATCTAGCCGTGAAAATTCAGCAAACGCTGGAGTCAGAGATGCGCCCACCAAAGAAAGTGTGGCACCCTAAACAGACTAAAGCCGACGCAGAGGCATCGGCTGATACAAACATGGTGTTCATACTCCCGTCAGAGATTTGTGCTCCAAACGACGAGGAAGTATCGGTGGCTCAACTCGAATGCGGTCCACGGCCAGTGATCTTTGAGAAGCCACGAGAGAGGAGCTACAGGCATTTGAAAGCTCTGTACCTGAAAGGTTATATCGATGGGCAGCCTGTCAGCAAGATGTTGGTTGACACGGGAGCGGCAGTCAACTCTAATGACGATCTGATCAGGACCAACGTCACGTTGAGCGATTTCAACGGCCAAGCATCAGAAGCAAAAGGTGTTCTGAATGTAGATCTAACCGTAGGCCGAAAAACCATTCCTACCTCGTTCTTCATCGTCGAAAGCAAGAGCAATTACGCTGTCCTACTTGGAAGGGATCGGATTCACGCTAACTGTTGCATCCCATCCACAATGCACCAATGCATCATACAGTGGGATGGAGATGAAGTGGAGGTCGTTCAGGCAGATGACTCAATCAAGATCTCGCTAGCTGCCATGAATATTTGGGATGCAAACGA
Organism: Lolium rigidum; assembly: GCF_022539505.1. NCBI lineage: Eukaryota > Viridiplantae > Streptophyta > Magnoliopsida > Poales > Poaceae > Lolium > Lolium rigidum. The sequence continues at coordinate 187,427,317 of NC_061510.1, read as the reverse complement.
CCAAGAGCCGCTCTCTGGAATCAATTTGGACGGCTGTGAGCGCATCGAAGCTTCAAAAAACGGGGTGAGGCTGGTCTTATCCACCGGCCTGACAGAGTAGTAAAATCCAAGGCAATGGACGTACGTGGCAAGGCCGATCCCCGCGATCGGCCCCAAAAAATGAAAAGTAAAAATCTTATCTCAAGCGCGTCACGTAACCATAGTGAAGCACCAAGAAGTTGTAAACCCTCATTGAGCATTGCAATGAAAAAGGAGGCCGATTCTAGCAATCGGCCAAAATTATCCTCAACATGCGCTTTGTCTGTGTTCAGCATTGATCTAGAAGGCGATGGGAAGCTAGGGTATGGGTTTACATCAGCTGATGAGCTGGAAGAGATTGACATTGGTCCTGGGGATAATCCACGACCAACATTTATCAGCAAAAAGTTGGATCCGCATCTGAGGGGCCTGATGATAGCCTTGTTAAAAGAGTACCCAGATTGTTTTGCATGGGATTATACGGAGATGCCTGGGTTAGACAGGAGCATCATTGAGCATCGGCTCCCTCTGAAGAAAGGATTTCGGCCGTTCCAGCAGCGAGTACGACAGATGAAGGCCGAAATCTTGGTGGAGGTCAAGAAGGAGATCCAGAAGATGTTGGACGCTGGGTTCATCAGGACATGCAGGTACGCTGAATGGATTTCCAGTGTCGTACCTGTGGAGAAAAAGGATGGCCGATGGCGCGTCGCGATAGACTTTCGGAACCTCAACAGTGCCACTCCAAAGGATGAATATCCAATGCCAGTAGCGGAGACATTGATCAATGCAGCTGCTGGTTATAAAATTTAAGTTTCATGGATGGCAATGCCGGCTACAACCAAATTTTTATGGCTCCAGAAGATATACACAAGACTGCATTCAGAGTGCCGGGCTCGGTGGGCTTGTTTGAATATGTAGTCATGACTTTTGGGCTGAAGAATGCTGGCGCAACATACCAAAGAGCCATGAATTACATCTTTCATGATTTAATCGGCAAATTGGTGGAAATTTACATCGATGACGTGGTGGTCAAGTCTGTTTCGACGGATGGACACTTGGAAGATTTGCGACACGTCCTGGACCGAACTAGGAAGTTCGGACTAAGAATGAATCCAAAGAAGTGTGCCTTTGGTGTGACGGCCGGTCAGTTCTCGGGTTTCTTGGTTCATGAACGTGGAATTGAGATCGGCCTCGAAAAGTCAAGAGGCGGTGCGAACGATGAAGCCACCCACCATGAAGAAGGAGCTCCAATGTCTCATCGGCAAAATTAATTTCGTCAGAAGGTTTATCTCCAACTTGTCAGGACGAATCGAGCCGTTCATGGGATTGGTTAAAATCAAATCTGATGAGGAGTTTCGCTGGGGGGCAGAGCAACAACAGGCATTTGACGATATTAAGGAGTACCTAACGAAGCCACCTGTATTAGTTCCGCCGCAGCAAGACAGGCCGTTCTACATTTACTTATCAGTGGCTGACACCTCCATTGCATCAGTGGTGGTGCAGGTTTATGATGGTCTGGAAAAAGTGGTTTTCTACCTCGGCGAAGGATGTTGGATGCGAAACAAGGTACCCTGAAATTGAGAAGTTGTGCCTCTGTCTATTTTTTACCTGCACCAAGATCCAGCACATCTTGCTGTCAGCAGAAATCATCGTCATATGCAAATCGGATGTCATCAAGCACATGCTGTCGGCTCCTGTACTAAAAGGCCGACTCGGCAAATGGATGTTTGCGTTATCGGAGTTTGATATCCGGTATCAACCTGCGAAAGCAGTCAAGGGACAAGAGTTGGCCGATCTTATCGCTGAACGAATAAACACGGACGTAGCCGCACTATCTGTGCGTGCATGGGCCATGTTCTTCGATGGATCGGTCTGTGAGGATGGTTGCGGCATCGGCGTGCTACTCGTGTCGCCTCGAGGGGCAACATTTTCCTTCTCCATCAGGATAGCTACCCCTTGCACCAACAATGTTGCTGAGTATGAAGCGATGTGCAAGGGAATGGAGTTGCTATTGGAAGCTGGGGCGGAAGCAGTTGAGATCTTTGGAGACTCCAAATTGGTGATTTCTCAACTCACGGAAGAGTACAAGTGTGAGAGCGAGTCGTTCTTTCCATTATGGATACAATGCCGTGAGCTGATGACACGGTTCAAATATATAAACTTCCATTGGATCCCAAGGTCGCAAAATACCGAGGCGAACGATCTCGCACAAACGGCGTCAGGGTACAAGGACGTAGCCGATGGAGCCGATTTTCAGGTGCAATTCATGGAACCAGATGATTGGAGAGCCGATATCTTCAATTACTTGAAAGATTCGGCTCGGGGGGCACCTAAACGGATAAGATATAGGGCCATGAAGTACGTGCTGATTGGCGATGACATGTTCTACATGACATTGGAAGGATTACTTCTCAAATGTTTGGGACCAGCCGAGTCCAATCGGCTCTTGCACGAGGTGCATGAAGGTGCCTGTGGAACTCACCAATCGGCTCATAAGATGAAGTGGCTAATCAGGCGCTCGGGATTTTATTGGTCCACCATGCTTGAAGATTGTTTCCAGTATTATAAAGGGTGTCAAGCATGTCAGAAGTTTGGGAGCATTCAGATGGTACCCGCATCAGCAATGAATCCTATCATCAAACCTTGGCCATTCCGAGGTTGGGGCATAGATATGATCGGCAAAATTCATCCTGCATCGAGCAAAGGCCATGAATGGGTTCTGGCCATTACAGATTACTTCACTAAATGGGTGGAGGTCGTCCCTATGAAGTCAGTAGCATCGAAAGATGTTATCAGTTTCGTGTTGGAACATGTCATTCATAGATTCGGGATTCCCCAGACTATCACGACCGATGGAGGTTCGGTTTTCGTTTCGAAGGAGATGAAAAAGTTCTGCGATGACATGGTGATCAAGTTGATCCGATCCTCTCCATATTATGCTCAAGCAAACGGGCAGGCTGAAGCGTCCAACAAAAGCCTGATCAAGCTGATTAAGAGGAAAATCGACGAGCACCCTAAACGATGGCATGAGGTATTGTCAGAAGCTTTGTGGGCTTATCGCATGTCGTGTCATGGAGCAATAAAAACCTCGCCATACCAGCTGGTCTATGGACAAGAAGCTGTGTTACCCTGGGAGATCAAGGCTGGGTCGAGACGGATAACATTTCAGAATGATTTAACTGCTGAATAATATGCAGCCCTAATGAGCGACATCATTGAAGATGCAACGGAACTCAGACTATGGTCACTTGAGAAAATCAAGGAGAATAAAGCTAAGGTGGCTCGCGCATATAATAAGAAGGTGAAGCCAAAGGAGTTCCAGGTTGGTGATCTGGTATGGGAAGCTGTATTGCCGTTGGGGACTAAGGACAAAGTGTATGGTAAATGGTCTCCAAATTGGCATGGCCCGTACAAAGTCGTCCAAGTTTTAAAGGGGAATGCATACATGCTCGAGCAGTTGGATGGCGTGAAATTCCCAGTAGCTGTCAATGGCCAGCATCTCAAGAAGTATTTCCCAAGTATGTGGGATGATGGACAGTAAAATATGGAGGCCGATGCACGAAATCGGCCAGTAAATTTTTTTTTCTCTTCCCAAGTATGGGGATGATGAACAGTGGAATATGGGGGCCGATGTATGAAATCGGCCGGTAAAAAGAAGTATATATACGATGCAACAGGATGCTAAGTACAGCTGATGTACGGTCATCGACTTAAGAATAAAAAGCCGATGCATTGCCATCGACTCTAGAGGCACAAGCTTAATTGAGAAGGTTAACAGATTGGTTTCAGGCTAGGGATCATGAAATCTGAGACGAATCTCCCAGTGGATTTGTTGAGGAGTTTGAATCTGCGCGTTTGAGGTTGGAGGATGGTTTGGACATGGACTAGATCTGCTTGACCGTATGAATAGGCAACTGTTTGACCTCAAATCGTATTTATAGTGTAGGCCGATGCCTTGCCATCGGCTCTTTGTGCAGCGACTTCGTTTGACAATCGGCAAAATTAGCGAGAAAGCAAAATTAATTGAGGAATATTTTCTTCATTAAAATAGGATTTCTTACAAAGAGAGAGCCGATTGCTCAAGGGAGGAAGAACAAAAGGAGGACAGATTGCTACCACTAGTCCTATGTTAAATGGTCCCTACTCTAAGGGTCGTCGCTGTCCTCGTCATCGCCGCTGTAGCCGCCGCCGGTGCTGCTGCTGGCGGGCTCCTCGTCGCTACTGCCGTAGCCCTCAATGCGGGCTTCTTCCTCCTCATCATTGTCATCTTCGTCGTCATCCGACCAGGCCCAGCCGCGGAAGCGCTTCGCCGGCGGCTCGTCGGAGGAGGTGTCGCCCTCTTCTTCTTCCTCATTGGAGGAGACGTCGTCCTCCTCATCCTCCTCTTCTTCCTCTTCGTCGGAGGGGGTGAAGCTACCCCAGGAGAGGAGGTCATCCTCGCTCTCTGCCACCAGTTCCCCGTCGATGAGGAACCGGAGGTCGTCCTCCCCATCGGTCAGGGGGAAGTCGCCATCTGACCCGACGAGGGCCTCGGGTGGGCCATCTGGCACATAGTCGAAGTCCCACTCCGGCTCATCCCATTGGCCAGGCCCTGGCATCGGCTCGTCTGAAGAGGAAGATTGGAAGGAGAGAGCCGATGCAGCAGAGGAGGAGGATGAGTCCATTGTGGAGGAGGGCTTTTCGATGACTAGTGTGGAGTAAGAGGATGAAGAAGCGAACTGCTCGATGCGGTTAAATAGAGAGGATATAGTGGAAAATTAATGCTTGAGCAGTTTTCGAGGATACGGTGCCAAAACTGTCAATCGTGCAGAAGTTGAGAAGACAGGGTATCATGACGAAGGATACTGCAACGGTTCTGCTCTGCCACGACATGACCCTTCGAAGGAAGAACAGAGTGGTTTTGAAATTATCATTACCAAAACCAGGGGGGCATGTGTTATCCCCAGATTTTAGCCAAATCAGGAGATGGGCCGTAATTGAGATGGGCTTGAAGAAGATGCATGTGGAGAATATCTGAAGCGGCCTTGCACGAGAGTTTGGGCTAAATTGCCCGTGTATCTGTATACTATTAGATCGTTTTTAGACTTAAAGATAGAGTTTGGCTCGTACACGGTTAGGTGTACTTCCGGATTAGAAAGTCCCTTGGACTATAAATATGTACCTAGGGTTATTGAAATCGAGGACAATCACGTTCACAACAAACACAAAACCAGGTGCATCGCCACCCCTTATTTCGAGGGTTTCTTCCGGGTAAGCATCATGCTGCCTAGATCGCATCTTGCGATCTAGGAAGTACACGTTTATTCGATTACCTTGTGTTACTCGTGCTGAAGCGTTGTTGATGGCGAGTAGCACTATTTATCGTAGATGTTTTGGGGCTTGCATTGACGCTTTTCTTATGCATATTTGCTTAGCAATGCCGTCCCTCGATATCTAGCTGTCCTTACACCTGAATAGGTGTAAGGGCAGCATCTTGCTTGTTCGTTACTTAGTAGATCTGATCTGTTATAGTTGTTCCTTGTTCTTCAAGGATTAGTTTAATATCTGCATGATTAGGCCTTATGCTGGGGTTGGATGATCCGGTAGTGCGTTAGGTGTTGTTTTACCGTTCCTACAAGGGATGTTCCGGGAATTGACTTAATGTTGGTTTTTAGGCCTCTTTTAGGAATAGTTTCCATCATCTTTCGTATCTCGCTAGGCCCAGCTACGCGTAGGATGTTCCGGTTATGCGGTGAAAACCCTAAACTGTCGTAGATTGGTTTAGCTTTGTTCCGATCAAGCAGGATCCCCATGTCATCGTAAATCCAACGTGAACCATGGGGCGATCGGCTCTTTGAGCCGATCCACAGGGCAACCTGAGAGCCGATCGGGCTCGTATTTAATGTTTACTTGTATACCATGCAGGAGACTAGTCGAAGCAATCCAACACCTTCCTGACCAGGTCTAGGTCAGGTGGCACACCCTTGCAACCGCCAGGACGTGTGCTGGAACTTTGCGGGACGACGCGAGGCGCCAGGGCCCACTAAGCGGTCGTGGGAGTCTCCCGGCTCTTCGTGTTGCTTAACCACTGCTCGCCGGTGAGTTTTGGCAGGCAACACTTCTCCTTTTGCGGAACTAGATTATTTCCCAATATCGCGAGACTTTCTAGGGCGCCTTGATGAGCTTGAGCAATGGATCCTTCAGGGCGCTGGTTGATGAGGTATGCGGCAAGGTTGGCTATTGCTCCTGCAACGGTTTTCGGCCGTGGCATGCCCGCGGTGTCCGTAGTCATGAAGGACTTGGTCAGGTTTGACGTTATTTCTCTAGCGTCATCTTCTGAAAGCCTGGATAGTCTCGACCGGTGCTTGCCCGCCCCCTGAGTATTTCGAGAGGCGCTCCCTTGCGAGCCTCTTCGTCGTTCGCTGGATCGATCTGCCGCAGATAGGCGTCTCTCGAGGGTGGCTTGCTCTTTCGATAGGTGTTCCCGGTTTTTCTCTAGTATAGAGCGATAGGCGTTGAGGGTTCCAACCGAGGTTCCTGCGGGGAGCGGTGTGTTGTTGAGTACTGCCGCCTTGGCTGCTGCCCACTCCTCGTCCGCGATGGTGTAGTCGCTGTTGTGGTTGCTGGCTCTATTTTCGAAACTTGCTCGTCTACTGGAACGAGGAGTGTGATCTCCGTCTCCTATGTGCCTTGTGTTTCCCGTGTTATTGGCGACATAAACCTGATGGTGTGCCGTTCTTCGGGTGGTTCCTTGGATGATGCTGTCGATACTGTCCTCTCCCGATGAATACTGGGCATTGCAGATGAACGGCGTGTCGCTCGATCCTAGCCCGTGCCTGGTGTCGCAGTTCAAGCAGTAGTTCGAAGTTAACTCCGAAGATGTGGGATCGTCGGATCCTACCGACATGGAAGACGCTGAACGGGGAGTCGAGGGCGCGGATGAACTCGTCGAGCCTGTCAGACCAGCCGAAAGGTCGAGTGACGATGACGCGCTCGGACTCGTCGATCCGGAAGCGGGCGATTCCAGTAGCCGAAGGATTCCTTCCGCGTTGACGTTGTAGTGGACGCTGCCGAAGGTCATCTCCATGTTTCCTTGTAGATCTGAGAAGGTTGAGCGGGAGGAATCGCTGTGCGGGGTGAATTCGTAGGAGCCGAATCGAATCGGGCTTCCCAGGTTTGGTGATGATGGTGTCGATGAAGTCGCTGATGAAGTTGCCGGTGAAGTTGCCGGTGTCATGACTGGATCTGCCGATGATCGATCTTGTGCTGACAGGGTTCCCACAGACGGCGCCAATTGTCGAGGGTGCTCCTCGGCAATGCCCTCCGATTGGGGCTTAGGGTTGATGGAATCCTGCAAGCTGACACGAGACATCGGTTCACAAACAAGCGGGGAGAGCGATTTACCCAGGTTCGGGGCCCTCGATGAGGTAAAACCCTTACGTCCTGTCTGTCTGTTCTTGATTATGATGATAATGGGTTACAATGGGGTGCCGAATAGTTCGGCTGAGATCTCGTCGAGATGGCTAATTGCTATGATGGCCTAGCTCTAAGCTTCTGTTGGCTAAGATCGCTAAGATTGATTGTGTCCCTCGACAGCCCCTCTCCTGGCCTTTATATAGGAGGCCAGGTCTCAAGAGGTCTAATCGAGTACGACTAGGTTTACAATAGATCTATCTCTAAACTTTCCTTGTTCGGCTCCTTCCGTGTCTTGTACTTCAAGGAATCTTCCGTTGCACCGTCCTAGTGGCCCATCTTGCCATCGAGTACCTTCATGGGCCTCCAGCTAGGCCGTATAGGGTAGAGCAACGTCGGTTACCCGAAGGGTAGTGCCCACGTCATTCATTGTATTTAGATTCAGCCAAAGGACTGACGTTAGACTGACATGATATTTTATTTGAATACTCAATTCGAGGACCCAAGAGCAGTTCATTGAAAGATCAAAGTGTATATCCGTTTATTTCTCTTATTTAATTTCTATATAATAAGGTTAGTTGTGTTATTTCTCAAAAAAAAAGGTTAGTTGTGTTATGGAGCAATGTCGATGTTAACTATAAATGTTCATGACATGGTTACAATGAAACAACAATGAAATTTCATCGAAGTTTTTGCACATTTCTTAATTTTGCTGCATATGTTACAGAACAAATAATACTGAATAACCTCATTTTTTATATATATTTTCATTTCTAGCCCGTGCAGCACGGGTTGATGACTAGTTGTAGGTAATTAGTATCGTTGGATTCGTTTTGAAAAACACTTTCTAATGATGCTAATCTGTACCACTAAATAATGTACGAATAACTTTGAATATCAATTGTTGGACATATAGATAGGAAAATCCCAAGATTGATGATTGAAAAATGCCATCTCTGCAACATGGCCCACATGTGCATTCGCCGGGCATCTTTTCCTACAAAAAGGAAAGCGATGGTGTTCTAGACGTTTAGAGGCACCTAGACAATTGAGATCATGCAGAGCACTGGCGAGTCCTTCTAAAGTTAGTCGTTCGAGATTCTAGAACCCATAAGGTAGGATTGATGCTCTAATGCACAGTTAAAAACTACCATATTATATTGTATTTATATTAAAAATGGGTCTATAGGGAACTGAACCTTAGCACTAAGATGTGACCCACAAATGATATTGGTGTACCTTCATGCTTGAGAGAGGAAGGAGAGAGAATTTATTTTCTATTGCTTATGGACAACCCACACAAGCTGCTTGTAAGTCACCCAATAAGATTTTTTTATGGCAACCTCCACTAATGTACAATATATAGATAACCTATCGACTACGTTTTCCTTTGTGGTGGGTAGGTCTAGTGGACTACATATATAGTGTGGATGATATTAGGGCATCACCTATAGTGTGAACTTTTACCATAAGATATATCCCACCACACTTATCTCAATTATGATGTCTCCCGTTATATGAAGTCAAGGTTAGCATTAAGATGGGACCCCCCCCCCCCACACACACACACATATATATATATATGTATATATATATATATATGTATATATATATATACATGCTCCTAGGTGCCCCAATTGAGCTTCCTATATATATATATATATATGTATATATATATATATAGGTCTGCTATTCTCGAACCCTTTCTGAACTTCTGCGTGTTTCACAAGTGAACTTCTCGACGGAATACCAGAATTGCATATTCGTGCAGACAGTATTTTCATGTTGATTTTCAAACCGCTTATCGGAATGATGCATATAATATATCGTTGGATTCGTATATTAATTTCGCATCTTTATCTTGTTCATTGTTTTTCGAAATTCTCTATTGTTTAAAAATAATTTTGAATATACAAAATTTTCGCGGATTTCAGCAATTCCGTGCAGTTTTTGAGGTCTAATTTCCAAAAGGTTCAGCGGATTGATGCATATGATATGCCATTGGAAAGCTGTTGACTAGGCGCAACTTTTTCATATAGATCGTTTTCCCCAATTCTTTATAGTTTAAGAGCAGATTTGAAAAAGAAACATGATTCTACTTTCCGGAACACTAGAATTACATATTTATGCGGACAGTAATTTTAATTTAATCTTTGAATCGCTTATCGGAATGATTCATGTAATATACCGTTGGATTCGTACAGTAATTTATCATCTTTTTTGTGTTCATTGTTTTTCCAAATTCTCTATTGTTTAAAAATAATTTTGAATATACAAAACAGTATTTTCGTGGATTTCACTAATTCCGTGCAGTTTTTCAGGTCTAATTTCTAAACGGCTCATCGGATTGATGCATATGATATGCCATTGGAAAGCTGTTGACTAGGCGCAACTTTTTCATATAGATCATTTTCCCCAATTCTTTACAGTTAAAGAGCAGATTTGAAAAAACATAATTCTACTTTCCGGAACATTAGAATTAAATGTTTATGCGGACGATATTTTTAATTTAATCTTTGAATCGCTTATCGGAATGATGCATATAATCTACTATTGGATTCGTATTGTAATTTCGCATCTTTTTCGTGTTCATTGTTTTTCCAAATTCTTTATTGTTTAAAAATAATTTCGAATATACAAAACAACATTTTCGCGGATTTCACTAATTTCGTGCAGTTTTTGAGGTCTAATTTCCAAACGGTTTATTGGATTGATTTATATGATATGCCATTGGAAAGCTATTGACTAGGCGCAACTTTTATATATATATTTTTTTCACCAATTATTCATAGTTTAAGAGCAGATTTGAAAAAACATGATTCTACTTTCCTTATTTCTTATTTTTATTTACTGTTTTTGGGGATTTATTTCCGAACCACTTGTCGGAATGTTCCAACTGAAATTTTGTTGAAAAGATATTGATTAGGTGCAACTTTTTCGTTTTGAATTTTTTACAGCGAACTTCCTCGAGGTACATTGTGAACTTCAGGACGTTACGAAGTGAACTGTCATTTTGACCAAAGTGAATTTCAACAAAATGTAGTTGTACGACGTAATTTAAAGTGAACTTCCATGAGATGGAAAGTGTACTTCCACGCGGTACAAAGTGAAATTCATTTTTTACAAAAGTGAATTCCCACAAGAAGTAATTTTATCGGCGTGCAAAAAGGTGAACTTCTACGTGGTGCCAAGTGAACTTCCTCGTAGTGACAAAGTGAACTACTGTTTTAACCTAAGTGAATTTTGACAAAAAAAAGTATTTCAGCTTGTTTGACAAAACGTAATGTGAACTTTCGAAAAATGATGTGAACTTCCGGAAAAAGTAAAGTGAACTTCCGAAAAAAAGTTAAGTGAACTTTCGAAAAATGAAGTGAACTTTCGAAAAATGAAGTGAACTTCCCGAAAATGAAGTGAACTTCCCAAAAAAAGTAATGTGAACTTTCGAAAAATGAAGTGAACTTCCCGAAAATGAAGTGAACTTCCTAAAAAAGTAAAGTGAACTTCCAAAAAATAAAGTGAACTTCCCAAAAAAGAAGTGAACTTCCGGGAAAACTAAAGTGAACTTCCAAAAAAACTAAAGTGAACTTCTAAGAAATGAAGTGAACTTCCCGAAAAATGAAGTGCACTTCCGAAAAAAGTAAAGTGAACTTCCAAAAAATGAAGTGAACTTTCCAAAAAAAATGAAGTGAACTTCTGACTAAAGTAAAGTGAACTTCCGAAAAATGAAGTGAACTTCCCAAAAAAATGAAGTGAACTTCCCAAAAAAGTAAAGTGAACTTCCGAAAAATGAAGTGAACTTCCGAAAATAGTAAAGTTAACTTCCAAAAATGAAGTGAATTTCCCAAAAAATGAAGTGAACTTCCAAAAAGTAAAGTGAACTTCCGAAAAATGAAGTGAACTTCCCAAAAAATGAAGTGAACTTCCCAAAAAAGAAAAGTGAACTTCCGAAAAATGAAGTGAACTTCCCAAAAAAGTGAAGTGACCTTCCGAAAAATGAAGCGAACTTCCAAAAAATGAAGCGAACTTTCAAAAATGAGTTCGGCGGTATGTGGCGTGGGTTTGATAGTAGGAGGGATGGAGTCGACGGGAGGTAAGGTAGGGTTGGGTCATCGAGAGGTGGTGTGAGTGGGATCTTCGGAAGTTGGAGGTGTGGGGTTGGTGGGTGGTGGTGGTGGGGTAGGGTCGACGAGAGGTAGGGTGGGGTCGACGGGCGGTGGGGTTGGCGGGCGGTAGCTAGGTGGGGTGGGGTTGGCGAGAGGTGGGTGGGTTGGGCCGGCGGAAGGTTGGATGGGATTGGGTGGTTGTGTCGGGTTTAGAAGGTCTTTAGAGATGGGTTGTAGAATAACTAGTCTATAACATCCTCGGGGGGTTCTAGAATAGCTATTCTAGAACCACACTTAAGGGGGTTCGAGAATAGTCTTGCTATATATATATATATATATATATATATATATATATATATATATATATATATATATATATATACCAGCACTATTCTCGCAACCGGTTGCAGAATAATATTCCGAGCACCGACTTGTACTTTCCTAGACACAAGGTTGTACTTCCCGGATAACGGGGTTCAACTTTCCGTCGAACCGACTCGAACTTCCCGTTTTCTTCAGAGGTACTGATTATACCTCAAGTTTCTCAACCATTTGTCGGAACTATGCAAATGATATACCGTTGGATAGATAATGAAAAACCGCAACTTTTTCATGTTCTCACTTTTCACAGATTTTGCATGGTTTAAATTTAATTTTGAAAATACGAAACGCTTATATATGGCCAGAAAACGAACTTTTAGTTCGATTTTCAAATCGCTTATCGAAACTATGTAAATGATATACCGTTGGAAAGGTAATGAAATTGCGCAACTTTTTCATGTTTTACGTTTTTCCAAAATCCGTACAGTTTTTGAACAATTTTGAAAATACCGAAATTCGGACGTACTCAAAAAACGAGCGGACAGTAATTTGGACGATTTGTTTCAACCGTATGTCGGAATGATGCAAATGATATGGCGTTGGAAAGCTATGGACTAGGCGCAACTTTATTATTCCAATTGTTTTCTCTAATTCGTTACAGTTTAATAGAATAACATGAATTACTGTCCGCCTTTTTTATGTGACGGGCACCGAATGATTTTCCCCGCGATTTCCATGCGGTATATTTAAACAATGCAAATAATATACGGTTGGAAAGGTCTCAAAATGGCGCATCTTTTCCATATCCACCATTTTTGCCAACTCCAAATGATTTGGAAGTAATTTTAGAAGTTTTGAAATCATGTTTCAGGTATATTTTATGGGATAACAATTTGAATTTAATAGATTAGATCCATTTATTTGTTGTAAAATGTTGTAGGTAATGAAATTAGACATATACTCTACCATATAAAGCTTTTGGTGACAATGATTGAAGTGGTTGGTGATCAAATCGATGAGATTTGAACAATAGATTTCCGCCCCGTAAAAACAGAGCTTTGAACTTCCCTCGACACGAACTTGCACTTCTAGGGAAATGCGGTTGTACTTCTCAGCGCTGTTTCACGAAAGTGTTCAGTAAAATGACTATAAGTTTCTCATACGGTATTCATTTGAGGTCCATGGCCACACAAAATGCTCAGCACAACCACGCGCATCTGAACTTCCCACGACATGTCCTTGTACTGCTTGGCCTTCGTGGTTGTACTTCTGGAAATGTTTTGATACTAGTGTGTTTTACAAAAACTAGCATGTGTGCTTCAAAATGATAATGTTAGATTGTCCCTATATTCTATTTTAAGAGATTCTGCACTTCCTGGATCTTAATATTTGAACTTCACAATGTTGCTATGTGAACTTATGTGGGGGTATTTTCTTCATGTAATTACCGCTTGTACTTACTGTTGTCTCCGCCTGTACTTGTCAGAATCACTGCTTGTACTTCCTTGCAGATGACGGGATTATTTTGTTTTTTCTACATTTGGACTTTGTCGGGTTTATTGTACTTCCTATATTAAGTGGGTGTATTGCTCGTGTTCAATGGTTGTACTTCTCATTGTCAAGTATATGAACTTCTTTACGGTGATGGGATTATTATTGTTTTTTCCTATGTGAACTTAGGTGGGAGTATTTTTTTTGAACACTTTTAATTCATGTAATTACCGCTTGTACTTTCTGTTGTCTCCGCCTGTATTTCTCGGAATCACTGCACGTACTTCCTCGCAGATGACGGGATTATTTTGTTTTTTCTATATTTGGACTTTGTCGGGTTTATTGTACTTTTCTGTATTAAGTGGGTGTACTGCTCGTGCCAAATGGTTGTGCTTCTCGTTTTCAATTATATGAACTTCCTCGCGGGTGACGGGATTATTTTTGTTTTTTGTACATTTGGATTTTGTCGGTTTTCTTGTACTTCCTATATTAAGCGGGTGTACTGCTCGTGTTGAATGGTTGCACTTCTCCACATCAACTATTTGAACTTCCTCACGGATGACGGGATTTTTTTTATGTTTTTACTATATTTGGATTTTGTCGGTTTCCTTGTACTTCCTATAATAAGTGATTGTACTGCTCGTTCGATATAGTTGTACTTCTCATCGTCAAGTATTTGAAATTTCTCGCGGATGACAGGATTATTTTGTTTTTTCTACATTTGGATTTTGTCGGTTTTCTTGTACTTCTTATAATAAGTGGGTGTACTGCTCATGTCGAAAACTTGTACTTCTCATCGTCAAATATTTGACCTCCAATCCGCCCCTGACTTGAGTGATTATTGTTGCGTTGGAACGATACTCACATGATATCGCAAAATATAATAATTTAAAATTGGAGAACATGAACTTCCCGCCACATGTTCTTGCACTTCTCGAACTTAGTGGTTGTACTGCTTGGCAATATTTTTGAAACTAGTGTGGTATCCAAATAATAAACATGTATGTTTTCGGAATGATGATTTTAAATTGTCGCTATAATAATATTTAGAGAATATGCAATTCACAGCTTGCGCGTACTTATTTTATCTATTTTTAGGGTCACTTTTACATAGCGATCGGGGGTGGGGGAGGAAGAGGCGAAGGGGTGGCGGCAGCTCAGCAGCGCGCGTGGCCGGCGGCAGCCCAACAAGGCGCATGTCCGCGACGGCCTGACAGGTCGCGTGGTCGGCGGCGGTTAGGAGGGACGCTTGGCTGAAAGCGGTTAGGTGGGACGTATGGCCAACATCGGTTTGGTCCGCGCGCCTGGCCACCAGCAGCTTGAGGGTACTATCGTGGCAGGAGAAATATCGTGGGAGGTGGAGATGGATCGGGGAATCGTGATGGTTTTTTTCACCGCACCACACTATCTACTTCTTGGACTGTTTTTAGTGTATTTCCTAAATTTATGGCACGTACTTCTTTGTAGTTAATCCAGCTATACATCATATAATATTGTTATGAGATGCTTCATTGGTTTACTTGTACTTCCGATAACCAGCTATACGTACCAGTGTAATGTGGTGCATCGATTGGAAAATCCATGGTGGCTTTTTTTAGCTGCTGCAGTTCTGATCGCTCTGTATTGGTTCGACTGCAGAACTAGTATGCGTACAGAACATCAAACCAGCCATGTATAAGACAGAATTACAGTGTGCCATTGGTTCAGTTGCTGTGCTGTCGGACAAGGGAACACTCGTACGTACAAATTTCTAGCTGCACAACAGTACAACAGCTATAATGAACAGAGAACTGGCTCCATTAATATCAGATTTCCTATAAAAACTCCAATCTAATTTCAGAAATAATTTTCTGGGCATGATAATTCTAACAACGAATGCCAAATACAATACGTTAATATCACATACTCATATCACATACTCCGCGCAGAAGCAAACTATGTCTTCAGACCAATTCTTCGACGGCAAAGATTTCACTTGAAAAAGGAAACTCTGAAAGCCATCTTCTTAAATTTCCGCATCATTTGCACATAACAGCAGACAAGGCAATCTTTTCTTCGACAGAGATACTTCTTGGTAAGTAGAGAATACTAGTTAACATACATGACTGAATAAACCATTGAAGGTGTAAAACGATCATGTCCAACTTGGTAAGTGCCTTGCATACATTACTGAATAAACCATTTTAACTCGGACCTTTTGGATGCTTACTCTGTAAAGAAGAGAAGAAAAACACATTAGTAAATTTGAGACATGATGTTAGCCTGTTACAGTTTCTTGTACTAGAATAGCACTACAAGAGACTCTTGGTAAATGTGATGCTATAATTAGCAAGCTACACGGTGTGAAATACAGTGATGTATGTTACAGGGAGGATCATAATTAAGTTGGGATGCAGATTATAAATAGATGTATGTTACTGGGCGCATCATAATTAATCATTCGTTTTGGTGTTACAGGAAAGGCATCTAAGCACAGGTTCAGAAAAAAACATCTAACATTCTAATACTACAGAGCAAGCAAGCATAGTTGAAAAGCCAGTGACAACAGCAGCAGTTTATCTACAAAATCAGAGAGCCAACATCTAACATTTTCATCTTGCTGGAAACATTTATCTACAAAATCAGAGAAGCCGTCACTAGACAGTGGGTTAACTGATTTTTTAATTTGCAATTGCATCTTCTTGCTGGAAACAGTTATCCTCCTTAAACTTACTACTACAGCAAGATAAAACTACAATAACAAGAAAAGCACCATACCTATGCGAAGGGTGATAATTTTTCAGTATCTTTGAGGTCAACTAGATCTGTGATTGCACCCATACGCCGGTGAGAAGCTGAAATACAAAACTCATAACATGTTAGTTTCAATAAAAATGAAATTATGTCAAACAATGAAGCTGAGTAGGCTACTGCAGCTTTCCGCAATTTTTACATATTACCCCTGTCACTAGCAACACGTACTGCAGCCAACAATGATGTGCAATTTCATTCGGCTTTCCAAACTTTTTCTGTCTCTCCACTCTGAAGATAATCACGGGAATTTCTGCACACACGACAAAATTCCTCCGAGATTGGTACGACTGGGTGATATGCAGCCAGGATTCTTTTCATGGGAGTAACCTGCGGTGGCTGTTTCCCATCGTACAAAGATCAGATGATTTTAATCGTACATATAGCATCACTCCTGAAGATATCAACTGCAATAAACCATAAACCATGATCTTGTACTGCGCTTTACCACTAACATGTACTTACGATGATAATATTTCTGTACTTATCATTTTACATCAACATGATATCACAGTTTAACAAAGATATTGATGTAAACAAAGTAAAGAAGAAAAATCACAGGAGCTGAGAGGGCCCTGCCATGTGTCGCTGGAATTGAGGCGGCCGCCTCCGTCGTCGAAGGAGCTGCAGGTTGCGGGGAGCTGACCGGTTTGGGGCGGCAGGTTGGGGCGGTACTGTCCTGCCTGAGGCTCGCGGAGCACGGATGCCGGTCGCGTGCAGGCTCGCCGTCGCTGAGGACGAACACCAGAGCTGGGAAAGGTAATTCGGCCGGCGCGAGAGATCTTGGGCTGCAGCGCCGGTCGCAACACATGGCGACTCCCGAGAGGACCCTCTAACGCGTGTGGGCGGGGACGGTGGAGGAGTCACCCGGGGTGGCGGCGCCCGAGAGTAGCCAGGGGAGGCGGCGGAAGGGCCACAAGGGGCGGCGGCGCTTGGAGCATCACGGGAGGCGGCGGAGGCGCTACCCTGGGCGGCGGCGCTTGGAGCATCCAGGGGAGGTTGCTGAGGGGCTACCCGGGGCGGCGGCGGGACCATCAGGGGCGCAGGGAGGCAGGAGAGGAGGAGCTGCGTCGGCGGCGAGCACAGGAGAAAAGGCGCGCGGAATCCATGGTCGAGGTGGAGGTCGGGGAAAACGATTGGGTGGGTTTCGTTCGGGGCTAGGGATAAGACTGATTTGTTTTTTTCATCCGGTTCCTATATAAGGCTGGGTGGTGCTCAAAATATTATTTTGAGCACCGGTTTCAGAATAGTGTGATATATATATATATATATATATATATATATATATATATATATATATATATATATATATATATATATATATAGGACATATTCATACTACACCCGAGTGTAGTTACTCCCACATGTGTTTTACATAATCTAGATAGTATCTACCATACCGAAGAGTATATACATGTAGTATGGAGTATATAAGAATATTTTAGTATTATATATACTACTTTATAGGTAGTATGTACATTTTTTTACGTACTCTTTTTTTACGTATATATATGCATGTGTTTCGTATATATAGTGCAAACCATGGGCTCATTTAATTTTTTTCCACCAAACTTGGTTTGGAGTATCTTAGATACAATATACGAACATACTCAAACCGATAAAGTATGGTATATACTTCTGTATGGTAGTATATGAGACGTGGGTGTAGTTACACCCAGGAGTAGGAAGTATTTATCCTATATATATATATATATATATATATATATATATATATATATATATATATATATATACACACCAGCACTATTCTGCAACCGGTTGCAGAATAATATTCTGAGCACCGACTTGAACTTCTCTGGACACAAGGTTGAACTTCCTGGATAATAGGGTTGACCTTTCTGTCGAAACTTACCTGAACTTCTCATTTTCTTCAGAGCAACTGATTATACTACGATTTTCTCAACCATTTGGCGGAAATGTGCAAATGATATACCGTTGGATAGCTAATGAAAAACCGCAACTTTTTCATGTTCACAACTTTCGCAGATTATGCACGGTTTAAATTTAATTTTAAAAATACGAAAACACTTCTATTTGGCCAGAAAACGAACTTTTAGTTCAATTTTCGAATCGCTTATTGAAACTGTGCAAGTGATATACCGTTGGAAAGATAATTAAATTGCGCAACTTTTTCATTTTTTAAGTTTTTTCAAAATCCTCGCAGTTTTTGAACAATTTTGAAAATACCGAATTTCGGACGTACTAAAAAACGAGCGGAGAGTAATTTGGATGAATTTTTTCAACCGTTTGTCGGAATGATGCAAATGATATGGCGTTGGAAAGCTATGGACTAGGCGCAACTTTCTTATTCGAATTATTTTCTCTAAT
Organism: Lolium rigidum; assembly: GCF_022539505.1. Classification (NCBI taxonomy): domain Eukaryota; kingdom Viridiplantae; phylum Streptophyta; class Magnoliopsida; order Poales; family Poaceae; genus Lolium; species Lolium rigidum. The sequence continues at coordinate 187,408,853 of NC_061510.1, read as the reverse complement.
TCCTTACAGTTTAAGAGAATAACTCTAATTACTGTCCACCCGTTTTATGTGACGGGCACCAAATGATTTCCCCGCGATTTCCATTCGGAGTATTTAAACAATGGAAATGATATACGGTTGGAAAGCTGTAAAAATGGCGCATCTTTTTTGTATTTACCATTTTTGCCAAATCCGAACGGTTTAAAACTAATTTTAGAAGTTTTGAAATCATGTTTCCGGTATATTTTGTGGGATAACGGTTTGAATTTGGTGGACTAGATCCATCTATTTGTTGTAAAATGTTGTAGGTAATGAAATTAGACATATACTCTATCATATAAAGATTTTGGTGATAATGATTGAAGTGTTTGGTGATCAAATCGATGAGATTTGAACAATAGATTTCCGTCCCGTAAAAACAGAGCATTGAACTTCCCTCGACACGAAGTTGCACTTCTAGGGAAATGTGGTTGTACTTCTCGGCGCTGTTTCGCGAAAGTGTTCAATAAAATGACTATAAGTTTCTCATACGGTGTCCGTTTGAGGTCCACAACCACACAAAATGCTCAGCACACGCACACGAATCTGAACTTCCCGCGACATGTCCTTGTACTTCTTGGCCTTCGTGGTTGTACTTCCTGGAAATGTTTTGATACTAGTGTGTTTTACAAAAACTATCATGTGTGCTTTGAAATGATAATTTTAGATTGTCCCCATATTCTATTTAGGAGATTATGCACTTCCCGTATCTTAATATTTGAACTTCACAACGTTGATATGTGAACCTATGTGGGGGTATTTTCTTAATGTAATTACCGTATGTACTTCCTGTTATCTCCGCATGTACTTCTCGAAATCACTGCTCGTACTTCCTCGCAGATGACAGGATTATTTTGTTTTTCTACATTTGGACTTTGTCGGGTTTCTTGTACTTCCTGTATTAAGTGGGTGTATTGCTCATGTCGAATGGTTGTACTTCTCATTGTAAAGTATATGAACTTCTTTAAGGGTGATGGGATTATTATTGATTTTTGCTATGTGGACTTATGTGGGAGTATTTTCTTTGAACACTTTTAGTTCATGTAATTACCGCTTGTACTTCATGTCGTCTCCGCATGTACTTCTCGGAATCACTGCTCGTACTTCCTCGCAGATGACGGGATTATTTTGTCTTTCTACATTTAGATTTCGCCGGGTTTTTTGTACTTCCTATATTAAGTGGGTGTATTGCTCGTGTCGAATGGTTGTACTTCTCATTGTGAATTATATGAACTTCTTTAAGGGTGATGGGATTATTATTGTTTTTTGCTATGTGGACTTATGTGGGAGTTTTTTCTTTGAACACTTTTATATCATGTAATTACCGCTTGTACTTCCCGTTGTCTCCGCCTGTACTTCTCGGAATCACTGCTCGTACTTGCTCGCAGATGATGGGATTATTTTGTTTTTTCTACATTTGGACTTTGTCGGGTCTCTTGTACTTCCTATATTAAGTGGGTGTATTACTCGTGTCGAATGGTTGTAATGCTCATTGTCAAGTATATGAACTTCTTTAAGGGTGATGGGATTATTATTGTTTTTTGCTATGTGGGAGTATTTTCTTTGAACACTTTTATATCATGGAATTACCGCTTGTACTTCCTGTTGTCTCCGCCTGTACTTCTTGGAATCACTGCTCGTACTTGCTCGCAGATGACGGGATTATTTTGTTTTGTTTCTACATTTGGACTTTGTTGGGTTTCTTGTACTTTCTATATTAAGTGGGTGTATTGCTCGTGTCGAACGGTTGTAATTCTCGTTGTCAAGGATTTGAACTTCCTCGCGGATGAAGGATTTTTTTTGTTTGTTACACATGTACTCGCATCTTGTACTTATTGTGGTCACAACTTGTACTTCCAGTGATCAGCGGTTGTACTTCCCGCGGGATAAAAATTCTAATAAATTATACTAGCTCAAAACGAACTTATGCACTGACCCGTCTTGAGTACTTTTACTTCCTAGTTAATGTTTTTTTTAGAATTTTAATTCACTTCCACGTGGACCGTGTACTTCCGAAGACCGATCTATTGTACTTACCAATGTTACTACATATACTCCCTAAGTCTGATCTCTTGTACTTCCTGATGTTGAAACTTTGCACTTCCCAATGATATTATTTGTACAAATTGGTTGTTCTTTTTAGTAATATTTTATGAACTTTTTGAACAAAAAATGTGTACTTTTTCGGGCATTTTAAGAATGATAAAGTTACATGATATTTTGTAAAAAACATAATGTTTTAAAAACAGAGTACTCGAACTTCCCGGCCTTCGTCGTGTACTTACCGACAATGTTTTTAAACTTGTGTGCTTTATGGTAGCAATATCCTGCACTTCTCCAAACCAAATTCGTGTACTTCTCTATAGAAATTGCTTGCACTTCTTCATGGGAATCTTCTTATACCAAGCACTACACTACATGAAAATTTCAAAATACTCATTTACGGTAATCCGAAGCTATCCAGCCGCTGCAAGTAAAAAAGTAAAAAAAGAGGACGGAGAAAAATAAATCGCTAGCCTCTAGCCATGGCTGCGCCACTGCGGATGCATCAAACGGAGCTCGTTGATTTGTCACGGTTGCGGTTGATATCCGCAAAATGACTAGTTTTCGCGTTAATGCATAACTGACTGTCCAGTTGCGGTTGTACTTTCTCCGATGGAAGGCGTGCACTTCCCCAAAGCTTGTATCGCAACAAAAATTCTCAAAACAAAAATCTTGTATCGCAAGAAAAATTTGACGAGCACATGCTGCAAAATTCACACAAAACAACTGCCAAATTGACAAAAAAACGTGGAGTGGAGAGCGCAAGGTCCCTAGCAGAAGGATGGCCTGGGCGCATGGGGTTTGTGGGGGCTCGCCGGCGAGGATAGAAACCGGGGCGGCGACAGTGGATGCATGGAGCATGGGATCCAAGAGGGGAGGAAGGGGATTCGCTCGACGACAATGCTTTGTCTAGCAGCAGCTTTGATACTAGGTAGGCATAGTAGATATATATGCAATACCGGCGATCGCTTTTGATACTCCACGGTGTGGTCAGGTTCAGATTGGGCACTATCTGCCACTACTACTTTTTCTAAGCTTTTTCCCTCAGCGCATGCTCAATTTTTGGACCCTTATTTATACCATTTTTTCTCCTACGCTGAGATTTCAAATGATTTTTCTCTTTCTTTTGTAATTTCAGATGATTTTTTATACTTTCAAGTGGAATTTGTGTACATTCTCGGTCGAAGTGGAAGTTTTGTTCTCTTTCTTCTCATATTTGCATGTACTGCCGCTATACGCATTTATATTCCATGTATATAATTCAAATATTTTCTTTTAATTGAATATAATTTTAGAATCAAACTATTTGCACGTCATATTCCTGATGTTTTGTACTTTCTTGTGGATAAATTAATTACTTTATCTTATTTTCTAAGTTAACATAAAATAATGTCTCAAAATAAAAAAAACTTGGCATCGATCTATTCATATTGTAATCAAAACATTGTCAATACCAATACCCCCTTAGAGTGATTACTACCGTAATCTGGCTCCTCATATCTTATCTTTTATAAATAATATTGTCTCATAGAACATGCACATCTATAAAGAAAAAATCAGTGCAGCGCTCAAAACAACAAAGAATAGAGAAAGGAGGAGCGCATGCGTGGTACAGTGTTTCCAGTGTGAGTTCCAATTTCCAACTGAAGAGCAGTAGGTGTGCAGTACAGCATGTGGAAAATCTAAACTGCATATTTACACTGTAATCTTCATTTGTAGTCTTGCCCGTTTGTAGACAGCCTGCATGTACTGCCTTCATTGAATACATGAACTGCCCTAGAGAATGTGTGCTTTCAGAAGACATTTGCAATTCTCTGTGAACACCACACGAATATTTTTTTACATCGATGAAAATGTCACTCAAATTTCGTGGCAAAGCTAGGAAAAAAGTACAACAGGGAGACACAGAGAAGTACAGTATAATACTAGAAGGTTGTAGAGGGCTCTCCCGTGCTTTGCCGAGGCGTCAACCTCTCCCGGCGACTCGGCTTGTGGGGGTAAGAGGTAGCAATGGTGCATGAGGATTGAGGGAGGACTGGAGGAGGATATGCACGGCCGAGGGCTGCCGGATGGGAGCAGCGTGGAAGGAGAGGAGAGGAGCAAGGCCGACGGCGTCAGGAGCAGTATAGGCCGCCGCCGGCGATGTGGAGCACTCGACGCACAACCGCACAGGTTACGGCAACTCGCAGGAACCGCAACGACGCGCAGGAACCGGCCCACCGGCGCATCGGGGGCGGGGAAGACCTCCGTTCCGGCGGTTGGAATTCGAGAACCCCACATGCAGGGTCCGGCGGCGCATGGGAATGACGCGTTGGGGAAATTCGTGGCGGCGCCGGCAGCGGGGGAAGAAGGAGAGGCGGCCTGGGTCGGGTCAGGGGCTTGCAGGTTGGGGGCGGCGGCTCGTGGGGTAGGTGGTGGGGGGCGGGGGCGGGGGCGGGGGGCGGCGCCCGGGTCGAGGGCCAGCACCGTGCTGCTGGCGGCGCCCGTCGGAGGTTGGGTGGCCGGCGGGGCGGCAGGGTTGGCCGGCTGGGGCGGCGGGGTTGGACCGGGGGGGAGGTGCCTATCGGGGGAGGGAATCTCCGGAGGAAGAGAAAGTGGTGGGCGGGGGTGTTTTTTCTTTTTCCTTTTTTCCGAACCGGTTCGGTGGGTTCATTCGGTGGGTTTCTCTAATCCGCGGCCCTTATACGGTAAATGATGCTCAGAATAATATTCTGAGCACCGGTTGCAAAATAGTGCAACCCTATATATATATATATATATATATATATATATATATATATATATATATATAGGTAAACTAACTGGTGCACCATGGTGCCTCTAGGCACCACAAATCATAAAAGGAAACCTGCACAGGAAACTACGAAGTGATTTGTCTCTATTTCTGATAAATGGAAAGTTTATTCTCACTCCTGCTGATATTTGAAAAGTGATTTTCTCTCCTTTATACACCTATGATGCAATCTCAAACCCACGATGTAATTGTACAGTCATGATGTATATATTGTGCCTAGGCACCATGGTGTGTGTGTGTGTGTGTGCGTGGGTGCGTGCTATTGGTGTACTCATGTATGAGATGGGAAGGGGAGGTAAATTATTTTCTATTGTTTCTGGACGGCCCACAAGCTGCTTATAGGTCACCCATGCATAAGAAATGTTCTTGTGGATAACCTGAACTAGTTAATAGACAACCTTATCGATGATTTTTCATTCTGGTACGTATATAGGTCTTGTGGAGACAACATATTGGATGCTCTTAGTCTTTTGCACCATGAACACTAGCTATGCATAGTCCTGAAAACACACTTCACCATCATTCTACAAGCTTCTATATATGCTTAAATATTCCCATTTTTGGAATATAAGTGCTATTATTATTGTTCTTTAAATATAATCTTCTGTTCGGACTATATATACTAGTAAGTTACATGTGCATTGCACATGAGAACTCACATAATTAATTAAAGCACACCTACGACATAAATTAGTTGAAAAGATGTCTTAATTAATGTGAGTTTTTTGGGAAACGGACAAAAACTACGAAGTTAACAAGGTGCAATTCACATGATATAAAGTAGACACACGATGAGAAACTATGTAGTGTGACCATTTTTTAACTTGTAGCTGTATTTGGATTTTATTTTTCATCGAGTTATGCATGGGTGATTTATTACTCAAATTGGAACAATTAACTAGTTTGGGCATATATTAAATGTTGGCCCACAAAACAGGGACACGAATGTGCGAACTTATTAACCTGCTGGTATCTACCTAGAATGGCATGCACCATATGCATGAATGTACAAATTAACTTAAAACACCCCAAGCTATATGAATATGTTTTTGGTAATATTAAGAGTTGGATTATGCATGGTTTCATAAAATAATGCTATATATATCAGCATGTATGTATGACTTGGATTTGGTTTAATTTCTAACAATGTAGATAGTGACCATATATGTGTTTGACTACAAAATGCTAGTTTTTAAGAGGCTACTATAAATAATAATGTAATGTTTTCGCACTTTAATTTTCCAACTTAATTAGTAGAACTCATATATTGGATGGCGAATAATTATGATATGACAAATCATCTCGAACTATGGATAAATCTGGTTTAATTCTTGATGATTTATGTCTGGCCTATTTTACTCGCATTTGGAACTATATATATTGTAGATGTTCCTCCTAAATTTGGGACAAATAAATATAGTTCCCGTGACCAAAACTTATTAGAAATCTCACACCCTAGCCATCTTTTGTATGAATATGAATGGATGGATTCATCTGAAAAATTGACACAAATTTTTATTCCACCTATAGGATCGCTATTAATGTGATGTGAAGATTTATCATGACATGAGGAAGTTATATTTGTATGTATGTGTTTTTGCTTATTTGTATTCTAATTTGAATAGTATATCTCCTACTTTGGGGCACATGCTCAAAACATATGCCGCATAATCTCATGAATGCCGAAATGCCTAGTAGATAGCTACTTGGGAGAAATTGGACTCTGTCGTGTCGTGTTTTGCAATAGCTATTTGGGTGTTATGTCGAAAGCATAGGGACCATTGTGCATTTTAATTTCTTTGCGAGGTCTTTCTGTAAATGTAGACCCGCCGCTGTTCTAATGCCTACTCCAGGTCCTTCGAGGGCCTTGTGTGTGTGTGTGTGTGTGTGAGAGAGAGAGAGAAAGAGAGAGAAATTCTCGGGCGAAGCGGGAGACATGTATCACTTACTCTGTATGTCAATTGTGGTCCCGTTCGCTTTCGTCGGTACCTCTGCAATTGCTATGCTTGCTCAGGGCAGTCTGCAGGGAGGACCGGCAGCCTCTGTCCAAAAATATAACTCTCTGCCAGACAGTACTCCTCTGCGCTCAACTCTTCCGTCAGGTGCTCACTCTATCTGCAACCCTTGCTCGCTAATCCTTGCTCCGATTTTTTCTAGGGTTTTCTATTTTCGTGTCCCTCAGTTTCTTGGGTGTGTTCGGTTCTACTAGAACCGAGTGGAATGGAACGGAACCGTTCCGCACCTAGAGCCAATTCTTGTATTCAGTGTGGAATGGAACAGAACTGAGTGGTTCCTCGAAAGGGAATATTCTCCCCATATGCGGAATGCACCCATTCCAGCGAATCGGTGGAATGTGGTGGAACGGATGTTAGTTAGCCGTTATTAATTACTAAGCACTCCACTAATCCGGCCGAAAAATAATTAGCCGTTGTTAATTACGATTTTGAGACTAAAAGTGCAATTTGCCAATATTAATTACGATTTTGAGACTAAAAATAATTAGCCGTTGTTAATTACGAATTTTGAGACTAAAAATTTTGAGCCAACATTTGCCGAAAAACTTGTGCTTCACTTTTCCCCTCGCTCTTCCCTGAATCTCTCACAACTGCTCCAAAGTACAGGCACGGTGCCATCTGGTCAATATGTAAACCGTTATCTCCTGACAGCTCACAGGTGGGGCTGCGTAAATTTCAAAGTTTGTAATTGATCTTCCTAAAAAAATCTAAAACTCACACTAAATATTGAAAGGCTGTGTAAAAAATCCATAGAAGAATTTTTGGAGAGGTTTGTTAACTGACTTGATACATGGTGAGGTACTCTGATCAAGGTGGTTTTTTTTTCAAAGATTGGTCAAAATCGAAAGTTTGTAATGAACTTTCACAAAAATATTCAGATCGAGGCGGCTAGGAAGGATAGGCTGAGAGAAAAATAGAGTATTTCGTGCCGCTGGATCGAAGAGGAACAGCGGTGGGGAGAGGACCGATCTGTGTCATATAACTCTGGGTAGAGGACCGATCGATTCGCGTGACATACCTCGCTCTCAACTAATCAAAGCACACCATTCCCGCTTACTGCATCAATCCGTTCGACATTAATTAGTAGGGCAACACGTGTTCCTAGATTGCCAGTTTGACAAACATAATAGAAATGTTTATATTACAAATATATATCATTACAAAGTTCAAATGTTCTACTTCTAATGATGCAATTTGAGTGTTGTACATATGATTGAAGTTATGTTGGTCAAACTGACAGTCTATATATGGTCACGTGATGGTCTCTTATAATCTTGAATGGAGGTAGTACCTAATAAAACACCTTCTACACACACAAAAAAGTGCATGCACTTCTGTAATTTTAAACGGTATATATTTGTTGTTTTTCATAGATGGTAGGTCGCGTAAGACGATAAAAACTTGTGAAGGTTTCATTTTTAGTTTTTCAGTTAGTTACACCTGATCTAATGACATCGGTGATAACTTCCATATATAACTTTTTGGTACAACCTAAGAATATTTTCACAAACGTGTAATAAATAATATGTGTGGAGTAAGTGGTATACAATTTTTGAACCATATTGTGTTGCACTTTGGTTTTTCCTTTATTTTTTTGTACGTGCTTCACATATAAATCATTACCGACACTAAGAAAATATTAAATGGGTCTTAGTTAGAAGAAAATGGAAAATCCAATTCGTCTAATTTTTTTTCAATATAAGGAACACTATAGTGTCTCAAACATGCATGACCTCAATTATAGAAAAACTATTTATGCCTAGCTCATTCAAGTCGAAATACATGCATCTTGTGGCATGATGTAGCTCGTTCTCGTAAGGAATTTCGGGAAAACCTCCAAATACAGGTCATGCATGTTTGAATTTTAGTTGTTAGGTCACTTAAAATGACTTCACTTGAAGGGTTACAATTTTTGTTTTTTTCTGAATTAGTAGTGATCCCTAACCATATATATACCTAAACCAAGAGAATCAGCAGAAACTTATGTATATTAATAGTAAGCGGCCTATATGAATATTTTTTATCTACAAACCCAGGGTCATATATATGTAGTACATAGAAACATGCTTATATGCTAGTTTTTGTACCTTGGGGTGATCCTCTTTTGGGCTATCATTTTTGTTCACCGGTTCACAACCAACCCTAAATTAAGTTGGCACTTTAGAAAATAAAATTTTGTTTTTGGCGCACTAAAACAAATAGTAGTAGCACGGTCAACACTGTGAAAAAGTACAAAATAAATGTGTGTGGGAAAAAATTGACTTAAAATGACCATTACAATGAGAAAAAGGGTAGAACCAATCATTGCACAGGGAAAAAGCAGTATAGTGCCCAGAAGAAAAAAAACAAGTTGGGCTATACTCCCTCCATCCTGAAACAAGTGGGTGTTTAGGGTTAAAATTTGTTCATAAAAGAGTGTACTTCTCGTTTTGCAATGCACTTCAAAATTTGTCCACAAAAGAGTGGTAGTAAAAAATATTTCTTTCTCATCACGAGGGATATAGTTTCTTCACGACTAGTACTACCTCCATCACAAAGCTTAAGTCTTTTTTTTGAAGAGTCAAACCAAGTAAAGGTTGACGAAAATTTTAGAACAATCTATCAACTAATATAATATTTTGTAGATACCATACCAAAATATCTTTCATAGTCTATGTATTGATATTAATTTTGTATTTTGCATGATAATGATTTTTGGTAAAATCTTAGTTTACCTTGACATAGTTTGAGTTTCTAAAAATAATATAAGCCTTACGCTTTGGGATGGAGGTAGTAGTATTTAGCATAATATGATTTTCTTATTTACTACATGCATTTAGCTAATTGGAGGTGGAAAAATTGATGAGGAAATAGATGGTCGATGACAGTTTCCCAATGTAATAATAAAATCCTTAATATGCCTTGAAAATCCAAACGTACGCTCTTTCTAGGACAGAGGCAGTATGAGGTAATGCACCCACGCGCTGTCATCTGCCCGTTCGTGCTATGTCTCCCCAATCTTGAAATATCATCAGTTATCCATTTCACGTCCTGATGTAGCCCCGCCTATCATCGACGCTACACCATGGCCAAGGAGTCCCCCAAGTGGACCAACAACACAAAACCCCGCCATATATGTAAAGGTGAACTCCTTCCTCTCTATGGTCGACCTCAACACCAACTCGAATGGTATGCTACCTCATGCCTATCGTCATGGTGTCTATAGGTGCCGACATCGACAAGGACCAAGAGAGAAGGAACTCCCATGGTGCAAGGAAGAAGGAAGAAGAAGAAGGAAAGAAGAGAAGAAGGAAGAGGGAGGAGGAGGCCCGGTCCGGTTGGCGCCCGGTCAACCGGACCCACGACCGGACCATCCGGTCCGGGACCCGGTCTGACCGGCCGCCAACCGGATCCGACGGGATTACCCACCAAGCTGCCTAAGTTACCCACTTATGTACCTTTTCGCCATGTGTCGTCTTGGGTGCCTATATATAGACCCATGACGCCCCCCTTACCTCTTTAGACAAGATTTTAGGCTTAGACATGGATTTGAGCTTTGTCTCCCTAGGGTTTCATCCCCTTTGTATCAAGGCTACCCTTGTTGGATGATTGGATTTGGTGTGTGAGATTCTAGTGCTTCCACTCTCTCTCCCACTCCTAGATTCATCTCCTTCACCGATCTCTCACCTCGGAATTCTACCGCGCGTCTCTTCCGGGTTGATTCTATTGGCGTGGTCCATCGAGCCACGGGGGTAAATATCGATTGTATCGGGTTGGTGTGCGTGAGTGAGTTCCTCGTGTTCTTCGTGTTCTTCGCGCTCTCCCTCCCTTTCCCCTTTGGATTTCGGGTCAACCGCAAGATCGGGCCACACACGGGGTCTTAGACCTCATCATATGGTATCAGTAGCCTTTGGTTTCCGCGGATTTGACCCCCCACCCATCCAATTTCGTCTCTAAAAATTTTCCCCAAAAATCCCCAAAAAATTGCCCTAATTTGCCTTTTGACGGATCTGCGATTGGTTGCGTTTTGAGTGGTTTTGGTCCATGGATTTGATGTTGTGGTGCTTGATCTACTATTTCCCCAACTTCTGGCCCCCAATTCCATCGTTTTCCTTCGATTTGGGTCGATTTGGACGAGTTTGGCTCAAGAACACGACAGGCCGGTTGAGAAATCCGGTCAACCGGACTCCAGACCGGACAAGCCGGTCCAGAACCCGGTCGACCGGTCGCCAACCGGACCAGCCGGTCCACAGTCCCATCCAACCGGATCCCAGACCGGGCGCCACCACTTCCACCACCACCGCCGAACACCACCACCCCTCTTGACATCACCGCCATCATCGCAAGTTGTGTGTTCCGACACCGCCTAACATCTAGGTATAACTTGCATTCCCTTGTAACCCCTCTTCTTTTGCGATCTATCCTATCGATCATTGCTTATTGAGTGTTGCGAGATATTGCACGTGGCCCCGATTGTGAGGTGTGTGTGTAGTGTGGAGTCAAGCTTCTTAGCAAAACTCGTGTGGCAAGATAGCAAAAGCGAGCTAACGCTAACATAGTGCGAGAAAAAGCCGCCAAAACACAAAAAGAGCAAAAGTGTGCAAAGTGCCATCATACATACCAAAGTGTACAAAGTGCCACCATAGATACAAAAGAGTGCAAGTGCCAACAAATACAAAAGAGAAAAATCTTTTAAGCAAAAGAGAGATAAGAGAAGAGAGGCCGCGTGTGAATCTAGTTGTCTCTCCAATTGCAACAAAGCTTTGATTTCTTCTTGTGTTAGTGTGACACCGAGCACCCTTGTTTAAGGGCTTCTTACACTTTTCCGCTCATTCCTTGGTCGCACTAACCCCATTCATCTCGTGTGTGTGTTCCATATCTTTTCCGTGTTTATAGTGATCATCGCTTTGACATTTGATTTTTGGATTTCCACCACTCTTGACAATACACTTGATTTCAGATTTCGTCTTTTGGCTTTCCACCACACTCACCTACCACCATATTTGCTAGTTTTTGCGTGTGTCTTTGTGTGAGTGCCTTGTTGGATCACACCAATCTTGTCATACCACGGTAAGGTTGCGAGGTAGTGTTCTTCCACTAACATACACCATATAGATACCATCGTGCTAACATGGATAGCGAAGATGAAGATACGGAGGAGTACATGGAGCACTTCGAGGAGGATACCTCTTCAAGCACCGCGGATGTGGAGGAACATGTGGAGCTCTACTCCGACTATGGCTCCGAAAGCATCACCAACATCTTCGACATCGAGGAGCTCGACAACGACCATGGCTCCCCAAGCATCATCGACATGGACGACATGATGGAGCACCACTTTGAGGACGACATCGACGAGCTCTACATCGACAATGGCTCATCAAGCATGGACGTCATGGTGGAGCAACGCCACGACTACGACATCGACACCATGGCGGAGCCTCACCTCGACTCCACCTTGAACAACACCGAGGCGCCCACATACACCTACTTGACCAATGGAGCTACATATGAAGATCGAGGACCTCCACGATGGCACCATCTTATGGATCATCAAGAGCGTCCCCAACATGATCGTCTTCGACATTGGTCTCCGAGCTCCCCAAGGCGCCATCATGAGAGTGCTTATGCACAAGATCATCGACATCAAGGACATCATATGGAGCATCAAGAACGCCCCCAACATGATCGCCATCGACACGCCTCTCCAAGCTCCACAAGGCACAACAAGCAACATGCCAAGTCGCATGAGCTATCATCTAGGCATGGCAAGGACCGTCATCGACTCACACCATCTCATGATCGTCGTCGACCACCACCACCTCATGGTCTACATCGACATCCGTCCACACATGATCTCACGAATATGATACCATATGATGAGGTCTAAGACCCCGTGTGTGGCCTGATCTTGCGGTTGACCCGAAATCCAAAGGGGAAAGGGAGGGAGAGCGCGAAGAACACGAAGAACACGAAGAACACGAGGAACTCACTCACGCACACCAACCCGATACAATCGATACTTACCCCCGTGGCTCGATGGACCACGCCAATAGAATCAACCCGGAAGAGACGCGTGGTAGAATTCCGAGGTGAGAGATCGGTGAAGGAGATGAATCTAGGAGTGGGAGAGAGAGTGGTATCACTAGAATCTCACACACCAAATCCAATCATCCAACAAGGGTAGCCTTGATACAAAGGGGATGAAACCCTAGGGAGACAAAGCTCAAATCCATGTCTAAGCCTAAAATCTTGTCTAAAGAGGTAAGGGGGGCGTCATGGGTCTATATATAGGCACCCAAGATGACACATGGCGAAAAGGTACATAAGTGGGTAACTTAGGCAGCTTGGTGGGTAATCCCGTCGGATCCGGTTGGCGGCCGGTCAGACCGGGTCCTGGACCGGATGGTCCGGTCGTGGGTCCGGTTGACCGGGCGCCAACCGGACTGGGCCTCCTCCTCCCTCTTCCTTCTTCTCTTCTTTCCTTCTTCTTCTTCCTTCTTCCTTGCACCATGGGAGTTCCTTCTCTCTTGGTCCTTGTCGATGTCGGCACCTATAGACACCATGACGATAGGCATGAGGTAGCATACCATTCGAGTTGGTGTTGAGGTCGACCATAGAGAGGAAGGAGTTCACCTTTACATATATGGCGGGGTTTTGTGTTGTTGGTCCACTTGGGGGACTCCTTGGCCATGGTGTAGCGTCGACGATAGGCGGGGCTACATCATCTCCCCCTTGGGGAAGAGTCGTCCTCGACTCTTGTTCTTCCTCCTCACCGACGGTGTAGTCCATGACGCTTGTCCCATGTTGTGGTAGAGGGATAAAGTCGCGGTCGAAGAAGAGCTTGGGGAAAAACAACTTGCAAATGGAAAGCTTGTGCATGCCAAATTTGTGATCGGCGAACAAGAGGCTCTCAATACAACACGAAGCATCAAGTCGTTTCTCCAAGAGGCATTTGGCAAAAATGGAAACCAAAAGAGTGTCGATGTATCCAAAATGTGGTAGGGCAAAAATTTGTGCATGTAAGAGTTGTAAGGTGTCAAAAATGTGTGGTGTAGCATTATCCCAAACAAGTGGAACAAACAAAAGGCAAGTGTCGGCGGCAAAATTTGGGGCAAAATTGTTATGTGCAATGGCAAAGCGATGGAGACTTCGAATTTGGGAGAGTATGGTTGGCTTGAGCCGAGTATTAGTGTCCCCAAGTGTGAAAGAATCCATTGCAATTGCCAAAGATGAAATGAGAAATCCAAAGAAGAGCAACTTTTTGTGTGACATGTGGCACAAGATGCATAAGGTGTCTCTCACATGTATGACATGGTCCTTGAGAATCTCGGAGTGTATGATGATATCATCAAGACATACAACAACCATTGTGCCAACAAGATGTGTCAAGACATGTTGCATAAGAGGCAAAAGAGGTGACGAGGAGTTGGACCAAACCGGAAACTCGACAAGGCAAGTCGGAAACACATGAGGGTGAAGGCTTGTGGGAACATACTCTTTGGTGTGATTCCCGCGGGTTAGGTACTTTTTGGGGTAGCTCTCAATTGCGCGTTTCGTGAGCTCATGCTCCGTGGCGGTAGAAGTGGTCGTCCGTGTACCTACACATGGAATAAACAAGACAAAGAGCGTGTGTGCATGGTAGATGAACACATCATCCATCATGATGGTCCAAGTCTTGTGCACATCACCATTAGTGTCAAGCAAGATAGTATGAAATGCATGTTGATAGTGCATATGGCATGAATGTGCATACGTGGCATGTGGTAACTCATGATCATCAAAAAGTGAGAAGGCTATGGGGGCCATCTCGTGGACAATGAAATAAGCATTCTTGCATACCAAGCATAAGAAAGTGCAATTGTTCGCAATCTTGGATGCAAGGATCATGGAAGAGTGTAAACATTTGGGGCAAAGCATGCGGAAGCTAATGTCATCCTTGTCATTATCATTGCAAGCAATACATGGTAAAGAGCAAGTGGTCAACATATTGCAAGCAATGGTGGAAAAATTGAAGCTCTCATAGCATGGCATGGTCATGGTATCACAAACATTCACTTCCACATGATCAACAATGTTATCAAGCAAAGTATCGCATGGGAAAATGAAAGTAGCATGTGACGTAGCAAATGTATCATCAAGATCATGCATGCACTCATAAGTCATCATATCCACTAGTGGGATCATGGCATCATCAACACCTATGTTCTTACCTTTGTCGGCCGACTCATTTGAAGTAGGTGTTGTGGAAGTAGGAGGATCCATGTGGTCGACATGTCCATCTTGGAGCAAGCATGGTGAGATATCATCATCTTCATGCACCATGTACATCGTCTCCATGATCGGGAACTCATCCTCCGTGGAACCTAGTGCA
This sequence comes from Lolium rigidum, assembly GCF_022539505.1. Lineage (NCBI taxonomy): Eukaryota > Viridiplantae > Streptophyta > Magnoliopsida > Poales > Poaceae > Lolium > Lolium rigidum. Next base: position 187,393,630 of record NC_061510.1, on the reverse strand, counting down.
ACATAAGAAGACACCAAAGAGGGAGAGGTTAAGGTGTTAGCCAAAGCGATGTCCTCCATGGACCTATCATCTACCTCTCTCAACTCACTTTGTGTATCACTCATGTCCTTCAATTGGAAGCACTCAAACTCACATATGGGGTGGAAGTCACTCAACTCACCATCACTCTCACTCAAGTGGGCTAAGTGGCTCTCATGCTCACATGGGATTGGTACCAACTCATCAAGCAAGCATAGGGGAGTAGGCTCGACTTTCTCATCTCCATGCGCCTCCTTGGTTGAAGGGAGATTCCCATGCTCAACCATCTCAACTCCATGCGCCTCCGTAGGTGAAGGGAGAATCCCATGCTCACCATGCTCAACTCCCTCGCCTCCTAAGTCGTCCTCAAGTGGTGGCATCTTGGAGACTTGTGTATTGAGCTCGTCGAAGTAGAGCTTCTTGGCGCTTGGCGTTGTGCATTGCCATGCCATGTGACCCTTTGCCTTGCACACCTCGCATAGGAGATTGGGACATTCCCGTGGAGGATGGCCTTGTTGCTTGCACTTGTAGCATCGGAGTCCATAGGCGTATGGCGACGTAGGGGCCATTGTGGTGGTGGCACAAGAGGTAGAAGTCGCCGTATGAGGAAGGTCTTCATGTCGAGGCTCTCGTCTTCTTGCCTCATCACCATGTCTTGAGTGGTGTCGTCGAAGATCATGTGTGGACGGATGTCGATGTAGACCATGAGGTGGTGGTGGTCGACGACGATCATGAGATGGTGTGAGTCGATGACGGTCCTTGCCATGCCTAGATGATGGCTCATGCGACTTGGCATGTTGCTTGTTATGCCTTGTGGAGCTTGGAGAGGCGTGTCGATGGCGATCATGTTGGGGGCGTTCTTGATGCTCCATATGATGTCCTTGATGTCGATGATCTTGTGCATAAGCACTTGATACGTCTCCAACGTATCTATAATTTCTGATGTTCCATGCTTGTTTTATGACAATACCGACATGTTTTGTTCACACTTTATGTCATTATTATGCGTTTTCCGGAACTAACCTATTGACGAGATGCCGAAAGGCCAGTTTGCTGTTTTCTGCTGTTTTTGGTTCCGGAAAGGCTGTTCGGGCAATATTCTCGGAATTGGACGAAATCAACGCCAAACCTCCTATTTTTCCCGGAAGGCTCCGAACACCGAAGAAGAGTCGGAGAGCGGCCGGGGGCCACCACACCATAAGGCGGCGCGGGCCAGACCCTGGCCGCGCCGGCCTATGGTGGGGCCACCCTGCCAGCCCTCCTGCGCCGCCTCTTCGCCTATATAACCCCTTTCGACCTAAAAACGCAGTACCTCTTGACGGAAACATAGAAAACCATCCAGAGCCGCCGCCATCGCGAAGGTCCAATTCGGGGGACAGAACTCTCTGTTCCGGCACCCTGCCGGACGGGGAATTGCCCCGGAGCCATCTCCACCGCCGTCTCCACCGCCATCTTCACCGCCATCGCTGCCTCCATGATGAGGAGGGAGTAATCCACCCCCGGGGCTGAGGGCTCCGCTGTAGCTATGTGGTTCATCTCTCTCTTTATGTGATCTAGTTGAATATCATCTATGTGCTACTCTAGTGATGTTAAAGTAGTTTTATTCCTCCTGCACGGTGTAATGGTGACAGTGTGTGCATCCGTGTTAGTACTTGGCATAGGCTATGATTGTAATCTCTTGTGGATTATGAAGTTAACTATTGCTATGATAGTATTGATATGATCTATGCCTCCTTCATGGTATGATGGTGACGAGTGTGCATGCTATGTTAGTTCTTGGTGTAATTGTGTTGATCTATCTTACACTCCGAGGTTATTTAAATATGAACATTGAATATTGTGGAGCTTGTTAACTCCGGCATTGAGGGTTCGTGTAATCCTACACGGTTAGCGGTGTTCATCATCCAACAAAGAGTGTAGAGTAGTCCTATTATGTGATCATTGTTGAGAGTGTCCACTAGTGAAAGCAGGATCCCTAGGCCTTGCTTCCAAGCATCGAATCTCCGTTTGTTTACTTGTTTTGTTGCATGTTTACTCGCTGCCATATTTTATTCAGATTACTATTACCACTCATACTCATCCATATTACTTGCATCTCACTATCTCTTCGCCAAACTAGTGCACCTATACATCTGACAAGTGTATTAGGTGTGTTGGGGACACAAGAGACTTCTTGTATCGTGATTGCAGGGTTGCTTGAGAGGGATATCTTTGACCTCTTCCTCCCCGAGATCGATAAACCTTGGGTGATCCACTTAAGGGAAACTTGCTGCTGTTCTACAAACCTCTGCTCTTGGAGGCCCAACACTGTCTACAAGAATAGAAGCTCCCGTAGACATCAAGCACTTTTCTGGCGCCGTTGCCGGGGAGGAAAGGTAAAAGGCACTCATACTCCGGTCCTAGGTAAAGTACTTTTCTGTTGCCGTTGTGTGTGTGCTCGAAGCTATTTCCTTTAGATCCTGCAATTGCATCTTTTTGTTTCTTGTTTACACAAGTTAGGCATAATGGACAACAATGAGCTTCTTATTCTATTTCCTGATTTAAGACATGGATGGTTTGATGCGAAAATTTAAAAACCTATGGAACCTTATTTGCATGCTGGTAGTAATATTAGTATGAACGCTTTGAACACCATGGTTGCTAATGATATGGAAGATTCTAAGCTTGGGGAAGCTGGCTTTGATGAGCATGATATTTTTAGTCCCCCAAGCATTGAGGAGAAAATTTACTTTGATGATACTTTGCCTCCTATTTATGATGATTATAATGATATTGGTCTTTTAGTACCGCTTGTTATGGAGGATAAATTTGATTATGATTACAATATGCCTCCTATATTTGATGATGAGAATAATAATGATAGCTACTTTGTTGAATTTGCTCCCACTACAACTAATAAAATTGATTATGCCTATGTGGAGAGTAATAATTTTATGCATGAGACTCATGATAAGAATGCTTTATGTGATAGTTATATTGTTGAGTTTGCTCATGATGCCACTGGATATTATTATGAGAGAGGAAAATATGGTTGTAGAAATTTTCATGTTACTAAAACACCTCTCTATGTGCTGAAATTTTTGAAGCTACACTTGTTCTATCTTCCTATGCTTGTTACTTTTTTCTTCATGAACTTGTTTATTTACAAAACTCCTATGCATAGGAAGCATGTTAGACTTAAATTTGTTTTGAATTTGCCTCTTGATGCTCTCTTTTGCTTCAACTACTATTTCTTGCGAGTGCATCATTAAAACTGCTGAGCCCATCTTAACGGCTATAAAGAAAGAACTTCTTGGGAGATAACCCATGTGTTATTTTGCTACAGTACTTTGTTTTATATTTGTGTCTTGGAAGTTGTTTACTACTGTAGCAACCTCTCCTTATCTTAGTTTTGTGTTTTGTTGTGCCAAGTAAAGTCTTTGATAGTAAAGTAAGTACTAGATTTGGATTACTGCGCAGTTCTAGATTTCTTTGCTCTCACGAATCTGGGTCTACCTCCCTGTAGGTATCTCAGAAAATTAAGCCAATTTACGTGCATGATCCTCAGATATGTACGCAACTTTCATTCAATTTGGGCATTTTCATTTGAGCAAGTCTGGTGGCCTAATAAAATCCATCTTTACGGACTGTTTTGTTTTGACAGATTCTGCCTTTTGTTTCGCATTGCCTCTTTTGCTATGTTGGATGAATTTCTTTGATCCATTAATGTCCAGTAGCTTTATGCAATGTCCAGAAGTGTTAAGAATGATTGTGTCACCTCTGAACATGTGAATTTTTATTATGCACTAACCCTCTAATGAGTTGTTTCGAGTTTGGTGTGGAGGAAGTTTTCAAGGATCAAGAGAGGAGTATGATACAATATGATCAAGGAGAGTGAAAGCTCTAAGCTTGGGGATGCCACGGTGGTTCACCCCTGCATATTCTAAGAAGACTCAAGCGTCTAAGCTTGGGGATGCCCAAGGCATCCCCTTCTTCATCGACAAATTATCAGGTTCCTTCTCTTGAAACTATATTTTTATTCGGTCACATCTTATGTACTTTACTTGGAGCGTCTGTTTTTTTTTTGTTTTTGTTTGAATAAATGCTTGTGTGGGAGAGAGACACGCTCCGCTGGTTCATATGAACACATGTGTTCTTAGCTTTTAATTTTCATGGCGAAGGTTGAAACTGCTTCGTTAATTGTTATATGGTTGGAAACGGAAAATACCGCATGTGGTAATTGGTATAATGTCTTGAATAATGTGATACTTGGCAATTGTTGTGCTCATATAGATCTTGTTTAAGCTCTTGCATCATGTACCTTGTACCCATTAATGAATAACTACATAGAGCATGTTAAAATTTGGTTTGCATGATTGTTCTCTCTAAGTCTAGATATTTTACTGGTTGAGGTGTTTGAACAACGAGGAGACGATGTAAAGTCTTATAATGCTTACAATATGTTTATATGTGAGTCTTGCTGCACCGTTTTATACTTGAGTTTGCTTCAAACAACCTTGCTAGCCTAGCCTTGTATTGAGAGGAATTCTTCTCGTGCATCCAAATCCTTGAGCCGATAACCATGCCATTTGTGTCCACCATACCTACCTACCACATGGTATTTCTCCGCCATTCCAAAGTACATTACTTGAGTGCTACCTTTAAAATTTCCATTCTTTACCTTTACAATATATAGCTCATGGGACAAAATAGCTTAAAAACTATCGTGGTGAAGAATATGAACTTATGTGTCTTATTTCTTAGTAAGTTGCTTGTTGTGCGGTAACCATGTTTCGGGGACGCCATCAACTTTTACCTTTGTTGAATATCATGTGAGTTGCTATGCATGTTCGTCTTGTCCGAAGTAAGGGCGGTTTTCACAATCAAATGGTTTGAGTATGCATACTGTTAGAGAAGAACATTGGGCAGCTAACTAAAGCCATGAATCATGGTGGAAGTTTCAGTTTGGACATAAAACCTCAATCTCTTATGAGAATATTAAGCTGTTGTTGAATGCTTAAGCATTAAAAGAGGAGTCCATTATCTGTTGTCTATGTTGTCCCGGTATGGGTGTCTAAGTTGAGAAAGATCAAAAGCGAGAAATCCAATGCGAACCTTCTCCTTAGACCCTTGTACGAAGCGGCATAGAGGTACCCCTTTGTGACACTTGGTTGAAACATATGTTATGCAATGATAATCAGTGTTAACCCAAGCTAATTAGGACAAGGTGCGAGCACTATTAGTATACTATGCATGAGGCTTGCAACTTATAAGATATCTTATACATAACTCATATGCTTTATTACTACCGTTGACAAAATTGTTTCTATGTTTTCAAAATGAAAAGCTCTAGCACAAAAACAGTAATCCATGCTTCCCTCTGCGAAGGGCCTTTCTTCTACTTTATTGTTGAGTCAGTTTACCTATTCTTTCTACATTAGAAGCAAACACTTGTGTAAACTGTGTGCATTGATTCTTACATGTTTACCTATTGCACTTGTTATATTACTTTGTGTTGACAATTATCCATGAGATAAATATGTTGAAGTTGAAAGCAACCGCTGAAACTTATATCTTCCTTTGTGTTGTTTCAAAGCTTTCTACTAAGAACTTATTGCTTATGAGTTAACTCTTATGCAAGACTTATTGATGCCTGTCTTGAAAGTACTATTCATGAAAAGTCTTTGCTATATGATTCAATTGTTTACTCATTGCATTAACATTGCTTCGAATCGCTGCATTCATCTCATATGCTTTACAATAGTATGATTAAGATTATGTTGGTAGCATGTCACTTCAGAAATTATCTTTTATCGTTTACCTACTCGAGGACGAGTAGGAACTAAGCTTGGGGATGCTGATACGTCTCCAACGTATCTATAATTTCTGATGTTCCATGCTTGTTTTATGACAATACCGACATGTTTTGTTCACACTTTATGTCATTATTATGCGTTTTCCGGAACTAACCTATTGACGAGATGCCGAAAGGCCGGTTCTTGTTTTCTCGTTGTTTTTGGTTCCGGAAAGGCTGTTCGGGCAATATTCTCGGAATTGGACCGAAATCAACGCCAAACCTCCTATTTTTCCCGGAAGGCTCCGAACACCGAAGAAGAGTCGGAGAGGGGCCGGGGGCCACCACACCATAAGGCGGCGCGGGCCAGACCCTGGCCGCGCCGGCCTATGGTGGGGCCACCCTGCCAGCCCTCCTGCGCCGCCTCTTCGCCTATATAACCCCTTTCGACCTAAAAACGCAGTACCTCTTGACGGAAATAGAGAAAACCATCCAGAGCCGCCGCCATCGCGAAAGTCCAATTCGGGGGACAGAACTCTCTGTTCCGGCACCCTGCCGGACGGGGAATTGCCCCCGGAGCCATCTCCACCGCCGTCTCCACCGCCATCTTCACCGCCATCGCTGCCTCCATGATGAGGAGGGAGTAATCCACCCCCGGGGCTGAGGGCTCCGCTGTAGCTATGTGGTTCATCTCTCTCTTTATGTGATCTAGTTGAATATCATCTATGTGCTACTCTAGTGATGTTAAAGTAGTTTTATTCCTCCTGCACGGTGTAATGGTGACAGTGTGTGCATCCGTGTTAGTACTTGGCGTAGGCTATGATTGTAATCTCTTGTGGATTATGAAGTTAACTATTGCTATGATAGTATTGATATGATCTATGCCTCCTTCATGGTATGATGGTGACAGTGTGCATGCTATGTTAGTTCTTGGTGTAATTGTGTTGATCTATCTTACACTCTGAGGTTATTTAAATATGAACATTGAATATTGTGGAGCTTGTTAACTCCGGCATTGAGGGTTCGTGTAATCCTACACAATTAGCGGTGTTCATCATCCAACAAAAGAGTGTAGAGTAGTCCTATTATGTGATCATTGTTGAGAGTGTCCACTAGTGAAAGCAGGATCCCTAGGCCTTGCTTCCAAGCATCGAATCTCCGTTTGTTTACTGTTTTGTTGCATGTTTACTCGCTGCCATATTTTATTCAGATTACTATTACCACTCATACTCATACATAATACTTGCATCTCACTATCTCTTCGCCGAACTAGTGCACCTATACATCTGACAAGTGTATTAGGTGTGTTGGGGATCCAAGAGACTTCTTGTATCGTGATTGCAGGGTTGCTTGAGAGGGATATCTTTGACCTCTTCCTCCCTGAGATCGCTAAACCTTGGGTGATCCACTTAAGGGAAACTTGCTGCTGTTCTACAAACCTCTGCTCTTGGAGGCCCAACACTGTCTACAAGAATAGAAGCTCCCGTAGACATCAGCACTCTCATGATGGCGCCTTGGGGAGCTCGGAGACCAATGTCGAAGACGATCATGTTGGGGACGCTCTTGATGATCCATAAGATGGTGCCATCGTGGAGGTCCTCGATCTTCATATGTAGCTCCATTGGTCAAGTAGGTGTATGTGGGCGCCTCGGTGTTGTTCAAGGTGGAGTCGAGGTGAGGCTCCGCCATGGTGTCGATGTCGTAGTCGTGGCGTTGCTCCACCATGACGATCATGCTTGATGAGCCATTGTCGATGTAGAGCTCGTCGATGTCGTCCTCAAAGTGGTGCTCCATCATGTCGTCCATGTCGATGATGCTTGGGGAGCCATGGTCGTTGTCGAGCTCCTCGATGTCGGAGCCATAGTCGGAGTAGAGCTCCACATGTTCCTCCACATGGTCGTTGTCGAGCTCCTCGATGTCGGAGCCATAGTCGGAGTAGAGCTCCACATGTTCCTCCACATCCGCGGTTCTTGAAGAGGAATCCTCCTCGTAGTGCTCCATGTACTCCTCCGTATCCTCATCTTCGCTATCCATGTTAGCACGATGGTATCTATATGGTGTATGTTAGTGGAAGAACACTACCTCGCAACCTTACCGTGGTATGACAAGATTGGTGTGATCCAACAAACCGAGAGTTAGAACAATTGTATCGGGCACTCACACAAAGACACACACAAAAACTAGCAAATATGGTGGTAGGTAAGTGTGGTGGAAAGCCAAAAGACGAAATCCGAAATCAAGTGTATTGTCAAGAGTGGTGGAAATCCAAAAATCAAATGTCAAAGCGATGATCACTATAAACACGGAAAAGATATGGAACACACACACGAGATGAACGGGGTTAGTGCGACCAAGGAATGAGCGGAAAAGTGTAAGAAGCCCTTAAACAAGGGTGCTCGGTGTCACACTAACACAAGAAGAGATGAAAGCTTGGTTGCAATTGGAGAGACAACTAGATTCACACGCGGCCTCTCTTCTCTTATCTCTCTTTTGCTTAAAAGCTTTTTCTCTTTTGTATTTGGTGGCACTTGCACTCTTTTGTATCTATGGTGGCACTTTGTACACTTTGGTATGTATGATGGCACTTTGCACACTTTTGCTCTTTTTGTGTTTTGGCGGCTTTTTCTCGCACTATGTTAGCGTTAGCTCGCTTTTGCTATCTTGCCACACGAGTTTTGCTTAGAAGCTTGACTCCACACTACACACACACCTCACAATCGGGGCCACGTGCAATGTCTCGCAACACTCAATAAGCAATGCTCGATAGGATAGATCGCAAAAGAAGAGGGGTTACAAGGGAATGCAAGTTATACCTAGATGTTAGGCGGTGTCGGAACACACAACTTGCGATGATGGAGGTGATGTCAAGAGTACGGTTGCAAGCTCGGGATGCCTTGGATGTCGTCGCTTGCGTCGGAGCTGCGGGTTAGTGTCACAAACAAGGCACTCAAACCGGAACAAGCAAACACAAGTTAGCCGAAGAAAAGGGTCAAAGTAGCTTGGCGGTGGTGGCGGTGGTATGCCGGTGGTGGGTGGTGTCGATGCTCTTGCGGTTGCGGCGGTGTTTATGGGGCCGCGGTGGTGTTTACCGGTGGTCTGCGGGGGTGACGGAGCTTGCCGGCGGATGAGAGGGGTGGTGGTGGTCGGCGGTGGTGGTGGAAGTGGTGGCGCCCGGTCTTGGATCCGGTTGGACCGGACTGTGGACCGGCTGGTCCGGTTGGCGACCGGTCGACCGGGTTCTGGACCGGCTTGTCCGGTCTGGGGTCCGGTTGACCGGATTTCTCAACCGGCCTGTCGTGCTCTTGAGCCAAACTCGTCCAAATCGACACAAATCGAAGGAAAACGATGGAATTGGGGGCTAGAAGTTGGGGAAATAGTAGATCAAGCACTCGAACATCGAATCCATGGACCAAAACCACTCAAAACGCAACGAAATCGCAGATCCGTCCAAAGGCAAATTAGAGCTATTTTTGGGGAATTTTTTGGAAAAAAAATTTAGAGACGAAATTGGGTGGGTGGAGGGTCAAATCCGCGGAAACCAAAGGCTGCTGATACCATATGATGAGATCTAAGGACACGTGGGTTGCCCGATCTCACGAATTGACCGAGAGAAAGGCGGGGGGAGAGGAAGAACACGAAAAGCACGACGAAGAACACGGCGAACGCACGCAACACAAGACACAACAAGCAACATGCCAAGTCGCATGAGCCATCATCTAGGCATGGCAAGGACCGTCATCGACTCACACCATCTCATGATCATCGTCGACCACCACCACCTCATGGTCTACATCGACATATGGTACCAGAGCAAAGGTTGCCACGAATTTGACCCTCCAATTTCACCAATTTCGCCCCAAAAAAAATTCCCAAAAATTTTGCCCAAAAAATAGCTCGAAATTTGATCTACGGATTTGTTGCGTTTTTTGTGGTTTTGGTCCACGGATCTGGTGTTTCTAGTGCTGATCTATTACTTCCCACGGTTTCCCGTTCCAATTCCACCAATTTCGGTCTCAATTCGACGATTTTTGGGGCCAGTTTCGTGTGTTCTTCGCGCAGTTCATCGAGGTTCATCTTCCTCCCGAGCCCCAGCTCCCTGACGCAGCACAGCTCACCCGCGCCTCCAGCATGCGCTCGCAGCACACTCACCGCGCCCGCAGCGCCGCCATCTCTTCATTCCCGCGGGTCAACGCGGCAACGCCTAGCCCCGCCCGGCCGCATCGCGCGAGCCTAGCTCCACAACCCGTACGCGCGCTACCACCGCACCTGGCACACCCGCCCAGGCCAGCCCCAACCTCGCCCGGCCAGCGCGCCAACCGCCCGCTGCGTGCCACCAGCAAGCGCTCGCACCTCGCTCCCCGCGCGCCCGCAGCAGCTCATCCCAGGCCGGCCCACACCCACGCCGCAGTCCACTCCACCGTCGGACGCCCAGCTCGTCCTGCGCACGCGCGCAAGGCCGTGCCCAGCTCGCCCACAAGCTCACCACGCCCGCACGCGCCTGGCCGGTCAACCGAACCCAAACCGGGCGCCAACCGGGCGGCACGCCGGGAAAATCAGCTCGGACCGGAGCAAAACCGGGCGGCAACCGGATGGTCCGGTCAGGGGGCCGGTTTGTTCGCTTTTGACCCAATTTTCGTCCAATTTTGACTCCACTTTTGCCCCAAATTTTGACAACTTTCCGGAGCCCGTTTGATCCCAAACTTGTACAGCCATCTCACAACATCGTCACTCTAATTTTGACACCTTTTCCGAAATTTTTGGAGCCCAACTTTCGACCGCTCGTTTTGACCCAACTTTTCGGGCATTGACTTAATTTGCTCGGTTTCCGATTTGGAGTGCATCGGTTGTCTATTCCGCTTCCGCGTCTACATCAACACCACGACAACACCGTTGGCACCTCGGATTCCGGTGCAACTTCGCCACCATCATCGACACCCCTTCGTCATCGCAAGTTCGTGTGCTTGACACCGCCTAACCTTTTCATCTAGGTATAACTTGCACCCCTCACCCCTTGTAGCTCCGTTTCTTTCTTTGTGTACCTATCCCATTGAGAGTGGATTTCCGAGTGTTGCGAAGCATTGCACAAGTGTCACGATCGTGAGAGGGTTTGTGTGTGTGCGTTGAGTTGAGCAAAGCTCTGAAGCAAGCTCGGTGAGAAAGATACACAAAAGAAGAAAAAGTGTGACATATACATAGAGAAAAATAAAGCTTCTAAGCATAGAAAAAAGTGGAAAAAAAGGAATATAAAAAGAGTGTGTGTCCACCGATACAAATGAGTGCAAAGTTTGTGAGCACTAAGAGAGAAAAGAGAAGAGTGGCACCTTGTGCAAATCTTGTTGCTTCTCTCATATGCAACCGAGCTACCGTCTCTCTTGTGTTGGCGTGACACCGAGCTAATAGTCTTCGCTAGGAACATTTTGTCACTTGCTCACTTCCTTGGTCGCGCTAACCCCATTGTTCTTCCTTGTGTGTGTTTCCGTGTTTCCTTGACATAGATCACCACTTTTGACATTTGACTTTGGATCTTACCCACATTTGACAATAGACTTTTCCGTTGATCTTTTTCGTTTGCTATCCACCCCTTACCCACCACATATAGAGTTTCTTAGCCCGTTGCGTGTGCTTTGAGTGTGTGTGTGAGTAACCCCGATACATTTTGGCTTTGCTCTTGACTTGAACCATTTTTCCGATACTTTCTTGAAAGGTGGGATACTTGTGTAGTTTTCCTTCCACCATACATATACACCTATATATCCTAGTGAGAGATACACATGATGACCCCACTAGAGCAAGCCGAGATGAGAGCATACTTCGCCGAGCTAGATGCTCGACAAGCCCAAATGACACCCAAAGATAAAGCCGAGTGCAACGCATACTTCAAACACCTTGAGAGCAAGAGTGACACACCCCATGAGTTGAGTGAGGACACTTTGATTTCTAACAACTTAACCTCTACTCCTCTTGTGTTGTCTTCCTCTTTGCTAGGTTGCTCGGACATCGACGACGCCATTGCCACGGAGATGAGGGACTCCACTATATGTGAGATGAGTGACTCCACTATATGTGAGATGAGCGATTCCACCATATGTGAGCTTGAGTGCCTCCACTTCGAGAGCATGAGTGATACACCAAGTGAGATGAGAGTGGTAGTTGATAGGTCATGTGAGGCCATTTCAAGTTCTAACAACTTACCCTCTACCTCTAGTGTGTTCTCTTGTGTCTCATTATGTACCATGGATGACGAGACGCCGATCATGGAGAAGATGTACATGGTGCATGAAGATGATGATATCACACCATGCTTGTTGCTTGAAGATAAACATGGAGGCCACATGGACCCTTCCACTTCCACAACACCTACCTCATATGAGCGGGACTACAAAGGTACCTATATGGGTGTTGATGATGCCATGATCCCACTAGTGGACATGAAGATTGATGAGTGCATGCATGACCTTGATGATACAAATGCTATGTCATATGCTTCTTTCATTTTCCCATGTGATGCTTTGCTTGATACCAACATTGTTGATCATGTGGACTTGATTGCTTGTGATAACATGACCATGCCATGCTATGAGTGTTTCGATTTCTATCCTATTGCTTGCAATATGTCGAACAATTTCTCTTTCCCATGTATTGCTTGCAATGTTGATAATGATGCTTGTGTTGTGACAACCTTGCCAAACAATTGCTCTTTCCCTAGGTTTGTCGAAAACCATGATCAAATGTTGAACATGTTTTGTGCTACATGCTTGCAATATTCTCCCATTAATGCAACCAAAATGATGAACAATTTCCCTTTCCAATGCTTGGCTTGCAATAGTGTTAATATGCTTGTAAATGAGATTGCCCCCATAGCTCTCTCACGTTTTGGAGACTTTGCATATATCCATGTTGAGCATGTTCCCATGTTTACTCCGCATATTCACCACATATATTATGATAAATTGCTTAACGCTAATGGTGATGTGCAAAAGCAATGGAACATCATGATGGATGATGTATTCATATACCATGCACATACGTTGTTCTTGTTGTATAACATGTGTGTAGGTACCCAAAATACAATGTCAACCTCGATTGAGCACGAGTTGACAAAAAGAGCTCTTGAGAGCATGATACAAGTGAGCTCCAATGAGTGGTTTTGCCCGCACACTTCCACTACACAAGATCTCTCAATGAGAGCACACCGACACTTTGATAAGGTGACCTCCTTCTACTTGCGCCCTCTTCCTAAATACATTGAACTTTGGCTACGCTTTGATTGCTCCTTTGCTTTTCTTGTGCTATTCATAGGGCTCTTCACAAGTGAAGGGACATTCAAGCGTTGGTTTCATCTACCTCCTCTACACATTCATGAAGACTCATCGTCGAGGACGACTCTTTTTCAAGTGGGGGGAGATGATGCAGCCCGACCTACGGTCTTCGCTTCATCATGTGCGTCAACGTCAAGAACCACACTCAAGGCCGAGGTCACGGTGGCATGGAAGAGAAGAAGGAAGAAGAGCGTCCGAGGTCGCCAAGAAGAGAAGGCGCCTGCCACAAGTCAATTCGGGCCAAGGCCCATGTACCCCCTTGTTTCCCTAAACTACCCCTCCTTAGTGGCTCCCTATATATAGGCTCCCACCTCCCCCTTCATGATATAGAGTTGAACTTGAGAGAACTAGGCTCATGCCTCCACCATCCCTTTGGGATTAGGGAAACCCCCTCCTTAGATTTACCCAAATCTATTGTACAAGGCACTCCTTATATGATTAGTCTCTCACACTTGTGATTCTACCACCGGTCTCTCACTCGTGTGATTCCACCTTTCGTATACCGATCTTCCTCTCGGGATTCTACCGCGTGTCTTTCTCTTGAGATATTCTATCGGGATAGTGGTTCGGGCTATCGGGAGTAAACCAAATTGTATCGGGTTGGTGTGCGTTTGCATGTGTTCGCCGTGTTCTTCGTCGTGTTCTTCGTGTTCATCCCTCACCCCCTCTTGTTCTTGGTCAATTCGTGAGATCGGGCAACCCACGTGGCCTTAGGCCCCATCATATGGTATCAGATGTGTGGACGGCACCATTATATGGTATCAGAGCAAAGGTTGCCACGAATTTGACCTCACAATTTCTCCAATTTCGTCCAAAAAAATTTCCGAAAAAAAAATTTGGCCCAAAAAATAGCTCGAAAATTGATCTCTGGATTTGTTGAGTTGTTTGTGGTTTTGATCCACTGATTTGATGTCTTTTGCGCTGATCTACAACTTCCGCACTTTTTCCCCATCAAATTCGTCCAATTTCGTTCAGATCTGAGCAAGTTTGGCTCGTTTGCGTGAAGAACCGGGAAGAACAGCTTCTTCCCAGCGGGTCAACGCCCGCACGCTCCCATCCACCTGCGGCTCGATCCGCTCCCCTCGCTGGCCCACCACTGCGCCGCCGCATCGCCCATCCTGCTCGAGCCTCTCCACGCCGCCGCGCACCAGCTCGCCTCCAGCCAACCACCTTGCCCTCCCGCTCGCTGCGCCGCCCCGCACTACGCCCACGCCCGCGCTGCTCCTCCTTCCGCCCAAGCCACGGCTCGCCGCCTTGCCCACAACGCAGCCCCAGCGCCAACAGCCGCCGACCCCCACGCGCCCCCAACCACCTCTGCATCGCGCGCGCCCCTGCAATATCCGCCCGCGCTGACCCCGCTCCCTGGCCCAGCACGCGCCGCCACCAGCTCCCCACCTCGCCCGAGCGCGCCGGCCACGCCCAGCTTCCGCCCTCGCGCGCTGCGCCACCATCCCGCCACAGCAGCTCCTCCGCTCCAATCGCGCCACCAGCTTCTGCTCTGAGCCGGCCCGCTGTTGCCCCGAGTTGACCCAGTCGTCGCTCGGCGCTGACCGCCGCCCGCCAGCCTCGCCTCCAAGCTCCCCTGTGCCTCAACCAGCAAGCAGCAATCTAGCCCGCGCACCAGCTCCACTCGCCTGCGGACGACCCCAGTTTCCCTCAGCTGCTCAGCGGTACTACCGCCTCTACTACCGCCTGTGCTACCGCTAACTTGGTTTGGCTTACAGTATACTCTATACGTTTAACCGGTACCACGGCCGGTACCACGAGCGGTACTACCGCCCAGAAGTTCAGTTTAGTCCAGTTTTGACTCCATTTTATGCCCCAAATTTTGACAACTTTCCGGAGCCCGTTTGACTTCAAATTTTAACAGCATTCCCCAAATACTCCACATAATCCACCTCTAATTTTTGACGATTTTTGGAGCCCAACTTTTGACCGCTCGTTTTGACCCAACTTTTCGGGCATTGATTTAATTTGACCGGTTTCCGTTTTGGAGTGCCTTTGGTCCGTGAGAACCGCTTCCGCGCCTACATCAACACCGCGACAACGGCATCGGCACCCCGGATTCCGGTGCATCTTCGACACCATCGCAAGTTCGTGTGCTTGACACCGCCTAACCTTTTAATCTAGGTATAACTTGCACCCCTCACCTCTTGTAGCCCCGTTTCTTTCTTTGTGTACCTATCCCATTGAGAGTGGCTTTCCGAGTGTTGCGAAGCATTGCACAAGTGTCACGACCGTGAGAGGGTTTGTGTGTGCGTTGAGTTGAGCAAAGCTCCGAAGCAAGCTCGGTGAGAAAGATACACAAAAGAAGAAAAAGTGTGACATATACATAGAGAAAAATAAAGCTTCTAAGCATAGTAGAAAAAAAAGTGAAAAAAAGAGGAATAGAAAAAGAGTGTGTGTCCACCGATATCGAGAAGTGCAAAGCTTGTGAGCACTAAGAGAGATAAGAGAAGAGTGGCCCTTGTGCAAATCTTGTTGCTTCTATCTTGTGCAACCAAGCTAAGGTCTCTCTTGTGTTGGCGTGACACCGAGCATATAGTCTTCGCTAGGACCATCTTGTCACTTGCTCACTTCCTTGGTCGCGCTAACCCCATTGTTCTTCCTTGTGTGTGTTTCCGTGTTTCCTTGACATAGATCACCACTTTTGACATTTGACTTTGGATCTTACCCACATTTGACAATAAACTTTTCTGTTGAACTTTTTCGTTTGCTATCCACCCCTTACCCACCACATATAGTGTTTCTTAGCCTTTTGCGTGTGCTTTGAGTGTGTGTGTGAGTAACCCCGATACATTTTGGCTTTGCTCTTGACTTGAACCATTTTTCCGATACTTTCTTGAAAGGTGGGATACTTGTGTAGTTTTCCTTCCACCATACATATACACCTATCCTAGTGAGATATACATGATGACCCCACAAGAACAAGCCGAGATGAGAGCATACTTCGCCGAGCAAGATGCTCGAGAAGCCCAAATGACACCCAAAGATAAAGCCGAGTGCCACGCATACTTCAAACACCTTGAGAGCAAGAGTGACATACCCCATGAGTCGAGTGAGGATGTTTCGATTTCTAACAACTTAACCTCTACTCCTCTTGTGTTGTCTTCCTCATTGCTAGGTTGCTCGGAAATCGGCGACGCCATTGCCATGGAGATGAGGGACTCCACTATATGTGAGATGAGCGACTCCACTATATGTGAGATGAGTGACTCCACTATATGTGAGCTTGATGAGTGCCTCCACTTCGAGAGCATGAGTGATACACCAAGTGAGATGAGAGTGGTAGTTGATAGGTCATGTGAGGCCATTTTCAATTCTAACATCTTACCCTCTACCTCTAGTGTGTTTCTTTGTGTCTCACTAGGTGCCATGGATGACGAGACGCCGATCATGGAGAAGATGTACATGGTGCATGAAGATGATGATATCACACCATGCTTGTTGCTTGAAGATGAACATGGAGGCCACATGGACCCTTCCACTTCCACAACACCTACCTCATATGAGCGGGACTACAAAGGTACATACATGGGTGTTGATGATGCCATGATCCCACTAGTGGACATGATGATTTGTGAGTGCTTGCATGAGATGGATGATCCTATTGCTATGTCATATGCTTCTTTCACTTTCCCTTGTGATACTTGTGATGCCACCATTCTTGATCATGTGGAAGTAGTTGCTTGTGACACTTTGACCATGCCATGCTATGAGTGTTTCGATTTCTATCCTATTGCTTGCAATATGTCGAACAATTTCTCTTTCCCATGTATTGCTTGCAATGTTGATAATGATGCTTGTGTTGTGACAACCTTGCCGAACATTTGCTCTTTCCCTAGGTTTGTTGATGACAATGATCAAATGTTGAACATGTTTTGTGCTACATGCTTGCAATATTCTCACATTAATGCAACCAAAATGATGAACAATTTCTCTTTCCAATGCTTGGCTTGCAATAGTGTTAATATGCTTGCAAATGAGATTGCCCCCATAGCTCTCTCAAATTTTGGAGACTTTGCATATATCCATGTTCCTAAGTTTTCCCCGCATATTCACCATGTGTACTATAATATCTTGCTTACCGCTAATGGTGATGTGCAAAAGAAATGGCGCATCATGATGGATGATGTGTTCATATACCATGCACACACGTTGTTCTTGTTGTCTAACATGTGTGTAGGTACCCAAACTCCAATGTCAACCTCGATTGAGCACGAGTTGACAAAAAGAGCCCTTGAGAGCATGATACAAGTGAGCTCCAATGAGTGGTTTTGCCCGCACACTTCCACTACACAAGATCTCTCAATGAGAGCACACCGACACTTTGATAAGGTGACCTCCTTCTACTTGCGCCCTCTTCCTAAATACATTGAACTTTGGCTACGCTTTGATTGCTCCTTTGCTTTTCTTGTGCTATTGATAGCGCTCTTGTCAAGTGAAGAGACATTCAAGCGTTGGTGTCATCTACCTCCTCTACACATTCATGAAGACTTATCGTCGAGGACGACTCTTTTTCAAGTGGGGGGAGATGATGCAGCCCGACCTACGGTCTTCGCTTCATCATGTGCGTCAACGTCAAGAACCACACTCAAGGCCGAGGTCACGGAGGCATGGAAGAGAAGAAGGAAGAAGAGCGTCCGAGGTTGCCAAGAAGAGAAGGCGCCTGCCACAAGTCAATTCGGGCCAAGGCCCATGTACACCCTTGTTTTCCTAAACTACCCCTCCTTAGTGGCTCCCTATATATAGGCTCCCACCTCCCCCTTCATGAGATAGAGTTGAACTTGAGAGAACCTAGGCTTATGCCTCCACCATCTCTTTGGGATTAGGGAAACCCCCTCCTTAGATTATCCAAATCTATTGTACAAGGCACTCCTTATATGATTAGTCTCTCACACTTGTGATTCAACCACCGGTCTCTCACTCGTGTGATTCTACCGATCGTATACCGATCTTCCTCTCGGGGATTCTACCGCGTGTCTTTCTCTTGAGAGATTCTATCGGGATAGTGGTTCGGGCTATCCGGAGTAAACCGGAATTGTAACGGGTTGGTGTGCGTTTGCGTGTGTTCATCGTGTTCATCGCCGTGTTCTTCGTGTTCTTCCTCTCCCCCGCCTTTCCCTCGGTCAATTCGTGAGATCGGGCAACCCACGTGGCATTAGGCCCCATCATATGGAAGCATAAGACGGATGATGCAGCCCGACCTACGGTCACGTGTTCTACCTCTGATACCATATGATGGGGCCTAAGGCCACGTGTGTTGCCCGATCTCACGAATTGACCAAGAACAAGAGGGGTGAGGGATGAACACGAAGAACACGACGAAGAGCACGGCGAACGCACGCAACACAACCCGATACAATTCCGGTTTACTCCCGATAGCCCGAACTACTATCACGATAGAATCCCTCAAGGAGAGACACGAGGTAGAATCCCCGAGAGAAAGACCGATATACGATCTATGGAGTCACACGTGTGACACTACTAGGGAAAGGCTTATAGCCGCACTCCTTACCGCCGGCAAATACGATCTGAAGATGCCGGCGGTAATACCTTCCAGGGGGGGCTAACAGTACCGCCGACGAATAGGTAGGACGGCGCCGGGGGTAGCTCCTTTACCGCCGGCGAAAATAAAATCGAGGCGCCGGGGGTGCAATGGGCCCCGGGGTCCCAATTGGGCCTAGCCTTACCGCCGGCGTCTTCGGGCCGAAGCGCCAGGGATAGTGGGCTCTACCGCCGGCGAACGCGCGCGGTAGATGCCGGCGGTATAGCCAAGCCGGGGTGGGCCACCTGGCCTTAAGTTACCGCCGGCGTTTTCGGCCGGCGGATGCCGGCGGTAACGTGCCCTACCGCTGGCATTTTATGTTATAGGCGTCGGCGGTAACCTGGGCATGTCCATTTAGGACGACCAGCCACCTACCACCACCCACACACACTCATATGTGATGGCAAATCAACCCAAGCACTAGTTAGCTCATTCCCCCACCCATTTTAGCTATTTCAACCACTAAAATATGATGTATTTGAGCAAATCATGCACTACCTAGCCCCTCTTGCATGATTTGCATAATCTAGATCTAGATCTATCTCCTCCCACCACCTTTTGCACTAGATCTAGCTAGATCTCTCCATTTCTTAGATCTCTAGATCTCTCAAGCATTAAAGTCGACGTGTGGCGTCTCTCCGGTGCTTTTGGACGTCGCGTCAACTAATAGGTACATAACTAAATGAGTGGAATGTTCATGTGTTGGCGAAAATTCGCGGTTATATCACTAGTACTAGTGGTGGCAAAAGGCGCGGTTCCATATATGTAAATGCATTGTTTTGCATTTGTTTACGCGTGCAGGAACATTGAGTTGCCAATGTTTTGCCGGAATGTTGATTAACTTCCGTTCCGGCGAATTTTGGAACTCCAGCATGACAATATTTAGCAAAGGTCATGCCGAATTTTTTCCGTGAAAACCGAGACGGAGGTGTAATCAATTATCTTGTCTTGTAGGCGGCGATGGTCATCGCGATGAGGGAAAGCGTCGTGGATAGATACGTGGAACGCGCGACGGCCGACATGTATCGAAAAAGCGAAAGGATATAATGTGTCCTTGTCGAAGATGCAAGCTAGGATCGTTGTTTGACCCCTTCTCGGGCATAGTGAATCAACACCTGCTCGGGTATAGTTTCATGGAGGGGCATACTCGGTGGATGAGTGATGATGGAGATGATGATATCGATGGTGATGGAGATGATGATGGTGGAGATGATGATAACGAAGGTGATGGAGAGGATGCCCCACACGACAATGGAGACGAGGTTGAAGAGGATGGCGCACACGTTGATGGTGATCAAGAAGGCCGGGAAGAGCATGCGCCCGACGAGGACATGAGTAGAAATACCCCGCTAACCGCGGCCGTGCAGGACCGTCATGTTCAAGAACTTCTTCTCGGCAACACATCGACCGACCCCAAAATCGCCGGTAGACGGAAGGCTAAGCTAGATCAACTCGAGGTAGACTCGAGAACTCCGTTGTACGATGCAGCTCGTGGGACGGAGGAGAGCCGTCCGAGATACGCTCTCGATATTATGGAGATGAAGGCAAAGCACAAATGGACGGACACAAGCGTGGACGAACTCTTCGGATACTTGAAGATCCACTTTCCTAAAGATAACACGTGTGCCGGTAGCCTACGGGAGGCCAAGAAAATCGTGTGCCCTCTCGATTTACCGCACCGAAATACCACGCATGCATCGGTGACTGCGTAATATATCGGAACGAGCATGCCAATCTCGATACATGCCCACGAGTGTGGCGAATCTCGATACAAGAGAGGGACAAAAAAATCTCCTCGAAAAGTTGTGTGGTACTTCCCGCTCACGCCCCGTCTGCAGCGGTACTTCGTGGACCCCAAGGAAGCAAAGCTCATGCGGCGGCACGCGGAAAGAAAGGAGGCGGTGATGCGTGATGTAGAACGGGTTGAAAACCCGGTGCTAACACACCCTTCGGATGCAAGCCGGTGGAAAACATTAGACGATGAGTATTACGAAGAATTCGGGAAAGAACCAAGGAACATCGGGTTGGGTGCGAGCACCGACGGACTCAATCCGTTTGGGAACCAAAGCAGCAAGCACAGCACCTGGCCCGTGTTTGTATGGATGTACAACCTCCCTCCATGGCTATGCCTGAAGAAGAAGTACATACACATGAGTATGCTAATCCAAGGGCCGACGCAGCCCGGGAGCGATATCAACCTGTATCTGGAGCTATTGAAGGAGGAGCTAGTCACTCTGTGGGAGGAAGGGACAGAAACTTGGGACGCCTACGGACAAGAAACTTTCCGTATGAAAGCCGCACTGTTGACGACGGTGCAGGACTATCTTGGATACGGATATATCGCGTGCCGGGTGTGCCACGGACACAAGGCATGTGTGAGGTGCATGGAAAAGACGCCATTTTTACAGCTGGGTAAGGATCCCGGGTCTTCAAAAACCGTCTACATGAGGCATCGAATGTGGCTTCCCAAGAATGACCCGTGGAGGAAGCGTGGAGACCTGTTCAATGGGAAGGATGAGGTCGAGGGACCTCCACCTAGGCGAAGCGGCGAAGAGATAGATACTCTGTTGAAAAACTGGAAAGACTGCCCTCCGGCGGGTAAGATAAAGATCCGAAGCGGAAGAAAGGAGACAAGAGAAAGAAAAAGAAAAAGGAACCCGGGCCGCTCTTGGGGGTATGGAAAAGGAGGTCCGTGTTTTGGGACTTGCCGTACTTGGAAGATCCTCGGTACGCCTCATAGCCTTGATGTCATGCATATCACGAAGAACGTGTGCGAGAGCTTGCTTGGCACTCGTGCTCAACATGCCGGAGAGGACCAAAGACGGGTCGAAAGCAAGACACGACCTGATGGCCCTTGATATCGGAAAAGAGCTTCATTTCGCCCGAGGTTGACCAGGAAACCGAGGAGGAGGAGACGGATGGTCGCAAACGCAAAAGGGTGGCCAAGCAGCGCGAAACTCCTCGCCCCTCCTGCTTCACTCTAAATCCCGATGAGCTCGAACAATTCTTCAAGTGCCTACTAGAAGTCAAATTTCCCCTAGGCTACGCGGGGCTGATACGCGAGATGGCTGGACCCGACGAAAAAAATCTTCGAGCGGGATGAAGTCTCATGACTTGTCATGTCATGATGACGCAGATACTTCCGGTTGCTATCCGAGGGATAATGGAACCGCACGTTCGTGCGACGCCGACCGACCCGTGTAACGTCTTCGACGTCATCACTCGAAAGTCGATAACCGTCAAGAAACTCGGGAGGCTGCGGGAAGAGATCGTCACCATCCTATGCGAGATGGAGATGTACTTCCCGCCCGCATTCTTTGACATCATGGTCCATCTGCTGGTGCATATAGTGGACGATATCGAGGATCTCGGGCCCGCGTTCCTTCACAACATGATGGCGTTAGAAAGAATGAACGGCTTCATCAAAGGATACGTTCGTAACAGGGCACATCCGGATGGAAGCATCGTCCAGGGCTTTCTCACCGAGGAGTGCATCTCTTTCTGCAAGAATTATTTAAACGAGGACGACCCACGTCCGGTTGGATTGCCCGCCAACAAGCACCTCGGCAGATTCGAGGGAGTAGGCCACAATGCTGGCAGGAGGGAACTCGACGCCGATCAAGATGATAGGAGAACAGACTTTAACAGGGCCCACTTAGTAGCACTACAGCACATGAACGAGGTAGAGCCTTGGGTGGATCAGCACATAAACATGATCAAGAGCAGGGCTGACAAGCCGATGACGGAACAAGAGGTATTTAGAGCGCACAACTCCTCTTTCGCGAGCTGGTTCAAAGACCAGATTGATGCCAATCCCCCACCAATGGCAAGCGACGTAGACAAAATGATATTGGCCTTGTCTTATGGGCCCGCCGCCAACCTCATGACTTATCGGAAATACGACATCAACGGTTACACATTCTCCACGAGAGGAGAGAGACAAAAAAGCGACTATCGGAACTCGGGCGTGACGATGGAATCGTACATGGGTGAAGAGAAGAAAAGGTACTACGGAAGGATCGAGGAAATCCGGGAGCTCGACTACGTCGGGGAGAAGCTACCGATGTTTCGTGTCGGATGGGCTACGGACGTCACAAAAGAAGATGCGTATGTCACCACCATGCGACTGCCCCCCAAATCCAAGACCAAGAACCCCACCGCGCAAAATGAGCCTTGGGTATTGGCTAAGCACGTCGAGCAATGCTTCTTCATAACCGACCCGTCAAGGCCCAGCCGTGTTGTCGTAAGGAGAGGAAAAAGGGCCCTCGTCGGAATGGATGGAGTTGCCGACGAGCAAGACTTCGACGGCCTCGTCGGAGACCCAATGATGGAAGAACCCGATGAAGACGATAGAACCTACACACTAAGAAGAAGAAGGACGACGCTACCTAGGTCAAGTGTTCCTCCGTACACAAGGAGTCGCGACGATACCGGTGGGGTCACAAGGACCAAGCGGAAGGGACTTTGAAGTCATTTGTGTATTTATAATAATTATCTCTCGAACAACCATTTGTCCTTCTCAAGTGTATCCTAAATTTATGTCTTGGTTTTTTATCGGATATCCTCGAAAGGACTTTGAAGTCATTCAAGAATTAAAATCATCAATTTATGTCTCGCAATTTATCCTTCATTGATTTTTTATCATATGTCGCCAAAAGCACTTTACAATTTAAGAATTAAGTGTTAGCTAGAAAAGGGAAGGAAAAAAAGGTTGGCCTTTTTGCATCCACAAGGATTCGAACCCTGGGTGCTTCAGCATAAGATCGAGAGTGGCACCACTGTGCTAAGGACTCGGTTTTGATTAATTAACATGCTTATACTACTAAAGGCGTCTCGCCAGCTGGGAAAAAAAAAATACCCCCGGCGAATTAGGCCCTTTCCGCCGGTGGAAACTAAGCGTGGCCCACATGTTAGTGAGTGCGAAGTTACCGCCGGCGTTTACGCCAAAACGCCGGGGGTAGTAGTTCCATGACTTAGCCGTGTGCGCGTCGCTCCCCTCCACGGCCAAATCGACGAAAAAATCCCCCACGCCGCCATCGCTCCCCAGCCGCCGTCGTCGATCCACCACCGTCGCTGCCCCCTGCCGCCGTCGATCCACCGCAGGTGCGCCCCTCTCCCCTGCCTCCCTCTCTCCCTTACCGTCGTTCCCCTCTCCTCCTTCCTCACCGTCGCCGCCTCCCCCAGACCTCCGCCGCCGTGCCACTAGCAGGAGGAAGGAGGCCGCCGTCGCAGAAGCTCGTCCCGTCGCCCTCCGTTGACCCCGAGGATCCCTTCACGGCGGCGCGATGCGAGGAGTTGGAGCACCGGGCGCTCATCTACAAGTACCTCGTCGCGGGCGTGCCCGTCCCGCCGGATCTCCTCCTCCCCATCCGCTGGGGCTTCGACTCCCTCGCCGCGCGCTTCTACCACCACCCCGCCCGTACGTACCCCCTCGTGTCTTGCTTGTTGCATTGCGTGCTTGGCTGCTTGCTTATTGATCTGCTGGGCGTGCTTGCTGCTGCCTGGGTTGTGCGGTGTGTACTGATACTCTCCTATCCCTGCTTGCTTGCTGTTTCTTGGGTTCTGCGGTGTGTGATGATGCTTTCGTTGCTACTCCAATGATTTCACACCGAAGTTTCAACTATGTTAAAGGATTACTACTCCGTTTTGTCCACTGGCTGACATTAAAATTTTGGTTAAGTGATACTACACATGTCAGATGATCATCATCAGGATTTGAAGTTAGGATTGGCATCTGATTGAATTGTTTTCACACCAACTAAGCAATTAAAAGTTAGGAGATAGAGTGGCCAAAAATTGACACATCCGTTTTCCCGTTGTATACGTATTCCGCAATCACAGAGCAAGTTTTACTCAGCAACTGATCGACACCCAATAAGTTATGCAAACACAGTATTGTTGTTGCATGCATCTTTTTCTTCCACACAAATAGTAAATGCAATATAGGTTCTGTTTTCTAAAGGCGCATTACTTTTAGAGGACCACAATTTTTGACTATGAACCACAAATAAATTATCATTGGCCATGGTTCTCTAGTAAACAAACAGAGACAAAGTTTACTGTTCATTTGTTGCCGGGAAAACAGGCATCAGATTTGATCCGGCACATGCAAAATCAAGGAAAGGTGGGATGAAATGAGTACTGCTGTGCAGGTTCCATGGCATGCTAATCAAGGAAAGGAATTTTATATGTACTGTGCGAGGTGGGATGAAATGAGTACTGTATGCTTGATCATGGCATGCAGCTTGTTGCCCGGATGTATTGAAAATTCTGTATCTCTCGCATGTAGTTTGTTGCCTAGATATGTGTCCGCAGGTACATTGAGTGCCAATGTTTCGCCGGAATGTCGATTAACTTCCGTTCCGGCGAATTTCTGGCACTCCGGCATGACCATTTTTAGCAAAGGTCATGCCGAATTTTCGCTGTAGGCAGAGAGATTGCAATTAAATGAAAAGCATAAGCTTAACAGAGCTAGGGGTAGTAACTAGTAGTGGATATCCATAATTTATTTTAGGCAATAGGGACTAGATGGCATACTGATTCTTTGCAATCATTTACACTATGAGGCTTTAGTTTCAGTAGATGCGGTTTTTAATTTTTCACATCTGCTGTGTGCAAACTTACAGCATGTATCATTCACTGTCCTTGATTTTTATTTGCTTAACCAAATGCCTCTATACTGTTCTGAACTCAAGTTGGAATTTATCAATGTTTAAGCCATGAACAAACAATTCGAGTCTTTGTCTTGGTTGTGCCTATCTTGGATTTATTCAAGATGAATTCAGATTTTGCATCTGCTCCATCCGGCTCCATGCTTGACCATTTTTGTTAAGTTATGATGCACGATGCTACTCCGTATTGTCTATCCTCCGATTTGCATTTCCATTGCGTGCTTCTAGAATTGTTATTTGTTGCCATGCTTGAGTGCATAGGTAACACAAATCAAAAGTTGATTCATTTATGTCAACTTATTTTCCTATTTGATTTTGCATAGCCCAGTAAGTATTAGTCTAAGGCATCTGCGTGTTGTTCACACATAAGTTCTCCCGAAGCTGAACATTAACATCCATAAAGCAATAGTTTTCAGTTTTTACTTGTGAGGTTGGACTTGGACACTTCGTTCCTTTTATTTTTGTGTTTCAGTTTTTACTTGTCGAGGTTGGACTAGACCCATAAAAAGGGCTAACGGTCTTGTTGAGTTCATATGCTTGGTTGATATTAACAAGTGCTTGTTGAGTTCATTTCTTTCCATATTATTATAGCAACATTGGAGGAAGCTGCAGAGCTGCTTAGCTAATTGCTTTCAATCATGAAAAAAATTGCACCTACTGCTTTCAATCATGAAAAAAATTGCAGAGCTGCTTAGCTAATTTCTTTCCATATTATTATGTTTGTCTATTTGGTTGGAGAAGTTCAGAAAATGAAGCAGATTTTGTGTTGTCCAAACTCTGTCATTTCCTTTTGATGGTGGTAGACCTGAGCCTGATGTGGTGGTTGATATTAACAAGATTTTGTTCTCTAGCTAGCGATGTCGTCTTCTGCAGACCCCAACGAAGACGTTGACGGGTCTTCTCAGCGGAAGTTGGATGAGCACTACAGGCTCATGGTCTCGGATCAGCTGGAGGAACTTCCAGGCAGCGATGACGAGTCCTCGGAGGAGGAGGATGCTGAGATGGACAACGATGGTGAGGATGAGAGGGGGCTGCCGACGAGACCACCGACGGTGGCGTTGCTCGGGGGTAGCTCGGATACTACTACCGAGGCCAAGAGGAAACGGAAGCGGCGGCGCCCAAACGGGGTCGGAACCACTCGCGACATAATCACCGCGGTGGACGCCAAGACCGGGATTCCTACCGAGCCCAAGCACGTGGCGAAGGGTACGGCCTCCAGCCGGGAGCAATCCTTCGGGACGTCGTCGACGTCAACGAGACGAAACTCCGAACCAAGAAGAAGCAGCATCCGGAGGCCCAACTCCTTGCGCGGCTGCATGCACGGTATGAGTTCCCTGTGGAATACGAGAACGAGGATACCAAGGATAACATCGTGAACGGACGAGCCCTCTCTAAGTTCTCCAAGAACCTCGGCGGTTATAAAACCATGCCGAGGGGGATGCTTGGTGACAATGAGACTTGGGAAGAGATCCGGCGCCACTTCCCGTGGATGACGCTGGAGCGAGTATAATAAATTCTTGGAAAATGAGGAGCTCGAGTACACCAAAAGACAATCGACACGGGGGAAGGAGCTGGCGGATAAGAACATCGGTCACCACAATCTCGGTTGCCGTGGCTTCGAAGGCAAGCAGCCGGTATGGGACAAGGAGGACCAGGCCTACATAAATGCCGGCCTCGAGCCCCCTTTTGCCAAGTACAAAGACCCACTCTTCGGGGCATATCTCGGGTCCCGATACCATCGAGAATTGGCTGGGAAACGTGTCACGAAACCTGATGTGGTGGTGGGAGTTGAGTTGGTCGCCGACGCGAAGGTGATGGCACTAGAGAAAGCGGTGGTAAGCAATTTACCGGCTTATTAATTTGATACTTGCTCACCAAGTCCATTACATTCTAAAATTGTTCATGTTACTTCGGCGGTTGGCGGAACAAGCAGCCGCCGAATCAGCTGGCTCCTCGTCCCGGACGTCGGCGGCAAAGTCCCGTGGGACACGCCTTTTATCGGGGGTCCGACCACCGTGAAGGCGCGGCCGCTTTTGGACAAGCCCCACCGTGTCCCCGGCGCCGGAGGAGGTCGCAAGCTTGCCGACTATGGCTTGGACGTGCCCTCAAGCACTAGGGAGTCGCGGCAGGCGCGAAGGACCGGGAGCACGAGGCTCTTCCGAAAAAGGTGGCCGACTTGGAAACAACCATGGAGCAACGCGTCAGTGCCGAGGTTCAGCAACGAGTCAGTGCCGAGGTTCAGCAACGCGTCAGTGCCGAGGTTGCTACCAGGGTCGATGACGCGCTGGCCAACAGGGTCAATGAAATCATCCCTGATCTTGTGCTGTCGATGAAGAATTACTTCGACGCCGGCGGTAAGGGACCGATGCCGGTTATCAGCCTAGGCGCCAGCAACTCGGACAACCGGCCTCCAACTAGACACGCTCAATGCACACCCAACTTGGTGACTCCACCCGCCGGCAATGTCGGCGCTAGAGAGGATTCGCCGGACACGGGGGGCCCGAGTACTAGCCCCTCGGTCACCCGCACGCCGGCCTCGGTCCTTCAACGCGAGCCGAGCTCGACGCCCTCACGGTAATTAATTTAGTATCTCAAGCTCTACAAATTAGTTACTTTGTCGTCGCCCCTCTCGACATACACATGTTTTCACGAGCGAACGCGACTCCTTGCACCTTGCTACTGAATGTGGACAACAAGTTGAAGGCTGTAGCGAGCGGCGGTGTCATCCTGCCAACACGGCGGATTTTCCACTGCGTCGGGATGGATGATAGCTTGAGCCGGGTTCGCGTGAACCGGTCGTTACCGGGATGCCAAGACCTCCATCCTCCTTATCAACCCCCGGAAACGGAAACCCCGCTCACTCTCGGGGACCTCAAGAATCACATCCTTCTATGGCCGAAAGCCCTAATTCGGCTGAACACCGCCTCGGGTTCGGAGGCAAGCTATGGCATGGTCACTCCTCGGGATGCAACGGATGCCCCGAGCCAAGCCAAGGTCCCAGCTCCAACGGCTCGCTTTGACGGCGAGGCAAAGGCGGGGCCGGTGCTCCACCGGCTTATGATCAATTTGAGCCCGATAGTCAGCCCGATAGTCCGCACGAGAGTCGGCACGACAAGGCGTTGGACATCGATCAAGCTCCCATTGATACGTTCATCGCCGAGCTCGACGCCGACGCGGTTTCTCCTTACAAGCCACCCGCCGGTCATATCCTAAAGAAGAAGTTGTTCCTTTCACAAGAAACGCCCGAGCAGGAGGACACTACCGCCTTCACCGCTCCGCCCCGAGTTGGGCTTACCCCGAGGACACTCCTTGGTGCGACCACGGAAGGTATGAAACAAAACGCCGCTCCGGCCAGTTGCGGTAAGAAGAAGGGCGAGGAAGCGGAAGAAGTCGGGAGATGTTGCGGCAAGCAAGATAGTGGTTAATGACAAGTTGCCGACCCCGTGGAGGAAGTTGCATCACTTAGGCGAGCCGATGCTGCCGGCACACTATGTCAACAAGTTGACGCCGGATATGAGGAGCGTGCATGATGCTATTCTAACAAAGGAGAAGCTACTTCTTAAAGATAGAAATCCCTCGTACCCGATTTTGATCGCCAAGGTGCCCACTGGCTTTGGCTTTGTCAACACATACCCTGCGGACTTGATATTCATTCGGTACGAAGACATCTTCAGGCTCTTGCACATGCAACAGCTAGACCGAAGCTTGGTCCGCCTCATATCGCTCAGCATGGCGCACGATATCGCCATGGAGAACACAACGCACATCGCTATCATGGACCCCTACTACATGACTCCAAGCTGTCGCCCGGACCGAACAAGCGTTTCTCGCCAACTATATCAAGAATTTCTTGGTGTTAAACAAGGATAAGAGTTGCTTTGTCATACCATATTTCCGCGAGTAAGTATTTGGTTACTAAAGTACCCTATATTACATTCTTTCATGAATTTCCTTAATAGCTGAGTATGATGGTTTATTTCCATTTTGCGCGAGTTTCAAGTATTGCACCCTCCTCCTCTTTTACCCGTATCATTCCGATGTCACTTATCTCGACTCCGGGCTTGATAAGGAGAAAGACTTCACCGACCTTAAGTCTACACTTGATAAAGCCCTCGGCGGCTTCATAGCCGAGGTTGGCGTCAACAAACTCGGGCATGAGAAGAAAGTTAAGGGTTGCCATGTGTGCAACCACATAACCAAGTTCCCCTGCCTAAAGCAATCGGTGGATGACAATGGGATGGAGGCATGGTTTGCCATCCTACGGATGAGGGCGGTTGTAAGGTCTCGAACGATCTCTTGTTGCCATCTGCTCTGCAGGGAAGTTCGTGAACATGGCGGACACCACCGATGAAAACGTGAGAGGCGACTTCCGTGCCATCCAGCGGACCATTTGCACAATACTGCGGAGGGATGTCATCATGAATGGTGGCTTGTTCAACTATGCCTCCGCACTTTCTAATTCCGAGATAGAAGGCCGATTAGAAGATGGATGTGACGAGAGAACATTCAACACGCTCGAGGGCATCCGTCCCTTCCCGCCGAAGTAGACTTGAGTCAAAAACTTTTGTGTCCTGCAAATGTTAGTCATAAATTACATAAGTATTTTTTATGTTTGTTCTTTTGCACACCTATATGTTATATCTCTCTCTATGGATGTACTAACAACTTACATTTCTTTGTTGTGTGTTTGCATAGATGACGTACTATGTCGTCTACCACGGCAGGGTTCCTGGAGTCTACGAGGACTGGGAAGGCTGTAGGAGGCAGGTCCACTCGTTTCGGCGGCAACGGCTACAAGGGGTACACCACTTTGGAGGAGGCGGAAACTCGATACGCCAACTTTCGAGCGGGACGAGAGGAGGGAGATGTGGAGGACCCCTTTCATCGTGATGATGCTTGCCGCCACCGTCTCTCTAGTTTATTATGTCATTGTTGTTTAGCTAGGTCATCGACACTTGGACTTATATGTATTTACGTAACATGTGCTACTTCGAGTCGTGATGTTATGGTCAACTATCTACTATCTAAACTTGTCTTATTAATGCATGCATGTTGTGAACATTTGGGACTTTCTATATAACTGTGTATTACGTGTATTCTGGTATACTGTGTATTACGGTATACTTGTGTATTCTGTGTATTACGGTATACTATGTATTACGTGTGTATTACGGTGTATATTTCGAGTTTTATTTTTTTAATCCCGTAAACAATACCACCGGCGCCCCCAAACCTGTACCCCTGGCGAAATTGTAATCGCCGGCGCTACAGACATATTACCCCGGCGAGTCGCAAACCGCCAGTGCTAAGTCGCTACCGCCGGCGATTCGGGTAAAGCGCCGTGGATAACAGCAGTTACCACCGGCGATTTGGAAAACGCCGGCGATACGACATTACCACTGGCGAGGTGGTCGCCGGCGAATGCGTAAACACCGGCAGTAATGCATTTTGGGACGCCGGCGGTAAGGCATTTCCTAGTAGTGTGAGAGACCGCGGTAGAATCACAAGTGCGAAATATAAATCATATAAGGAGTGCCTTGATACAACTCATAGATTTGTGTCTAAGAGAGGAGGGGGCTTCCCTAATCCCAAGGGATGGTGGAGGCATAAGCCAAGTTCTCACTCAAGTTATGTCTATCCTAATGAAGGGGGAGGTGGGAGCCTATATATAGGGAGCCACTAAGGAGGGGTAGTTTAAGCATACAAAGATCATAGTGGGATGGTTTAGATTATGAGCTGCGTAGTGGTGATGGCGGTGTCGGCTTAGGCATGGCGACAGTGCCGTCTTCCTCCGGCGTCGGGCAGGGTGGCAGTGCCGGCCATTCCGTGGCGGTAGTGCCGGCCTTCCTAGACGCGTCTCCTTCTTCCGTCTCCTCTTCCATGCCTCGTGACGTCGGACTTGAGCGTAGTTCTTGATGATGACCATGATGCGGGTAAGACCGGAGGTCGGGCTGCATCATCTCCCTCCACTTGAAAAAGAGTCGTCCTCGACGATGAGTCTTCATGAATGTGTAGAGGAGGTAGATGACACCAATGCTTGAATGTCCCTTCACTTGTCAAGAGCCCTATCAATAGCACAAGAAAAGCAAAGGAGCAATCAAAGCGTAGCCAAAGTTTAATGGATTTAGCAAGAGAGCTCAAATAGAAGGAGGTCACCTTAGCAAGATTTCGGTGTGCTCTCATCGAGAGATCTTGTGTCGTTGAAGTGTGCGGGCAAAACCACTCATTGGAGCTCACTTGTATCATGCTCTCAAGAGCTCTTTTTGTCAACTCGTGCTCAATCGAGGTTGACATTGGAGTTTGGGTACCTACACACATGTTAGACAACAAGAACAACGTGTGTGCATGGTATATGAACACATGATCCATCATGATGGTCCATCTCTTTTGCACATCACCATTAGCGTTAAGCAAAGCATCATAATAGATATGGTGAATATGCGGAGTAAACATGGGAACATGCTCAACATGGATATATGCAAAGTCTCCAAAATTTGAGAGAGCTATGGGGGCAATCTCATTTACAAGCATATTAACACTATTGCAAGACAAGCATTGGAAAGAGAAATTGTTCATCATTTTGGTTGCATTAATGGGAGAATATTGCAAGCATGTAGCACAAAACATGTTCAACATTTCATCATTGTTGTTGACAAACCTAGGGAAAGAGCTATTGTTCGGCAAGGTTGTCACAACACAAGCATCATTATCAACATTGCAAGCAATACATGGGAAAGAGAAATTGTTCGACATATTGCAAGCCATAGGAGAGAAAGTGAAACTCTCATAGCATGGCATGGTCAAAGTGTCACAAGCAACTACTTCCACAACACCTACTTCAAATGAGTCGGCCGACAAAGGTAACAACATAGGTGTTGATGATGCCATGATCCCACTAGTGGATATGATGACTTATGAGTGCATGCATGATCTTGATGATACATTTGCTACGTCACATGCTACTTTCATTTTCCCATGCGATACTTTGCTTGATAACATTGTTGATCATGTGGAAGTGAATGTTTGTGATACCATGACCATGCCATGCTATGAGAGCTTCAATTTTTCCACCATTGCTTGCAATATGTCGACCACTTGCTCTTTACCATGTATTGCTTGCAATGATAATGACAAGGATGACATTAGCTTCCGCATGCTTTGCCCCAAATGTTTACACTCTTCCATGATCCTTGCATCCAAGATTGCGAACAATTGCACTTTCTTATGATTGGTATGCAAGAATGCTTATTTCATTGTCCACGAGATGGCCCCCATAGCCTTCTCACTTTTTGATGATCATGCGTTACCACATGCCACGTATGCACATTCATGCCATATGCACTATCGCCATGCATTTCATACTATCTTGCTTGACACTAATGGTGATGTGCACAAGACTTGGACCATCATGATGGATGATGTGTTCATCTACCATGCACACACGCTCTTTGTCTTGTTTATTCCATGTGTAGGTACACGGACGACCACTTCTACCGCCACGGAGCATGAGCTCACGAAACGCGCAATTGAGAGCTACCCCAACAAGTACCTAACCCGCGGGAATCACACCAAAGAGTATGTTCCCACAAGCCTTCACCCTCATGTGTTTCCGACTTGCCTTGTCGAGTTTCC
>NC_061510.1:187338619-187360569 GCF_022539505.1 Lolium rigidum | reverse complement strand
AAAACACGTAACGACAAAGACTCTCCGTACTCGGTCACACGTTCGGTTGTTGATGAAGACGACGTCCACCTCCCCGTTCCAGCGGGCAGCGGAAGTAGTAGCTCCTCCTTGAATCCGGCAGCACGACGGCGTGGTGGCGGTGGCGGTGGAGATCTCCGGCGGAGCTTCGCTAAGCGTGCGGGAGAAGAGGAGGAGAGAGGGGGCGGCTAGGGTTTGGGAGAGGGGGTGGCCGGCCACCTAGGGGTGCGGCCAAGCTATGGGCTTGTGGTGGTCAGCCCCTCTCCTATGCCCCTCATTATATAGGTGGAATCCCCAAGAGTTGTAGTCCAAGTCTTCGAATAAGACCCCAACACCAAAACTTCCCAAAGGTGGGAAACCTACTCAAGGAGGGAGTCCTACCCAAGGTGGGACTCCCACCTTTTCCTTAGGTGGGGTGGCCGGCCACCTCTAGGTGGAGCCCACCCGGGACTCCTCCTTTAGGGTTTGGCTGGCCAAGCTTGTGGAGTCCTTCCGGGACTCCACCTTCCATAGTGCGTTTCTTCCGGACTTTTCTAGAACCTTCTAGAACCTGCCATAAATGCACCGGATCATTTCCAAACTTGGAATATGACTTCCTATATATGAATCTTATTCTCCGGACCATTCCGGAACTCCTCGTGATGTCCGGGATCTCATCCGGGACTCCGAACAAATATTCGAACTCCATTCCATATTCAAGTTCTACCATTTCAACATCCAACTTTAAGTGTGTCACCCTACGGTTCGTGAACTATGTGGACATGGTTGAGTACTCACTCCGACCAATAACCAATAGCGGGATCTGGAGATCCATAATGGCTCCCACATATTCAACGATGACTTTAGTGATCGAATGAACCATTCACATACGATACCAATTCCCTTTGTCACGCGATATTTTACTTGTCCGAGGTTTGATCTTCGGTATCACTCTATACCTTGTTCAACCTCGTCTCCGACAAGTACTCTTTACTCGTACCGTGATATGTGGTCTCTTATGAACTTATTCATATGCTTGCAAGACATTAGACGACATTTCACCGAGAGGGCCCAGAGTATATCTATCCGTCATCGGGATGGACAAATCCCACCGTTGATCCATATGCCTCAACTCATACTTTCCGGATACTTAATCCCACCTTTATAACCACCCATTTACGCAGTGGCGTTTGGTGTAATCAAAGTACCTTTCCGGTATAAGTGATTTACATGATCTCATGGTCATAAGGATTAGGTAACTATGTATCGAAAGCTTATAGCAAATAACTTAATGACGAGATCTTATGCTACGCTTAATTGGGTGTGTCCATTACATCATTCATATAATGATATAACCTTGTTATTAATAACATCCAATGTTCATGATTATGAAACTAATCATCCATTAATCAACAAGCTAGTTTAAGAGGCATACTAGGGACTTCTTGTTGTCTACATATCACACATGTACTAATGTTTCGGTTAATACAATTATAGCATGATATATAAACATTTATCATAAACATAAAGATATAAATAATAACCACTTTATTATTGCCTCTAGGGCATATCTCCTTCAGACTAGCTCCATCAGGTCCTTCTCGAAAACAAGGCCTCTTCCGTTTCCCAATTGGTAAAACTGGGTTTGGGTGAACTGCTCCATCTGAAGAGAAATTGGATGAGTAATTTAGAGAAGTGCAAGTGTACAAAATTTTAAATAACTTATAAGGAAGAGCATGAACTTATTGTTTTGAAAAAGATCTTAAGGGTAAGAGTGTGAATATGTTTTCATAACTATTCACTTCATTGATTTTGAAACTAAGTTTTTCAGACGTCCATTCTAACTAGGGTCTCCTAAGGTCAAACAATGGCTCTGATACCAACTTGTCAACCCCCGGATTTTTAAGTCCAGAGGCCTATTAGGCCATACATCCCAATCCCAGGAAGATTGTTTTTGCGAGACATAACAATTAAGTATCATAGAGTCATCATTTATTACAACACATAATCGTCTTACAACAATAGATCACATGATCCAATATTACACAAATAGTTGACCTAATGATCAACGAACACAATACATAGCGGAAGCGTAGTAGTAGTGGACTATCTATTCCACAGGCAACGCTTGACGTTAGAAGATGCTCCTAGTTATCATAGACGTCCTGTTGTCCGTCGTCTTGATACTGTTGCTCCTCTTCATAGTCTGACATTTGAATAGCCAGGGACACAGCCATGAGTATTTTAAAGTACTCGCAAACTAATACTAACGTAAGTACTTATCAATTTTAGAGGGGGTGCTAAGCTCTAGGTTTATTTGCATAAAGCCAGGTTTAGTTCATAAACATCTAGTAAAGACTCTTCATTTGCTAGACTAACTCAAGTGGGAACATTAGTGTCATTCCCACAACTCAGTTGTGATTCAAGTCAATTCACCTTTCAATTCAACATTCTTTTTTAAGACAAAGTTCTGACAACGGAACAATATGGCCTTTCCAATCGTCCGTAACCGTGGACACGGCTATTCGAATAGATTTAACACTCTGCAGAGGTTGTACTCTTGTGCCACAACTTTTGATTTCGTCCGTCAGGGATAACCCCGAATCATCGTAACTCAGTACGCGGATCATCAACCATAACCTTTCACTTATATACTCTAGTATAGGCACCTCTCCCCATGAGCTTGGCCTCCCGGTGAAGACAAACCGTCAACCCGGGAACTGCACAGGGCTTGGTTCTGACATTCACCTCATATTCACATCATTTCACTTTTAACGGGGGCAGCCTCGGCATAACCCCTATGATGCTTGTTTAGAGGGAACTCATACTAAACTACACAAGCTTCTAGTTAAGCCATACTCATAATCAGGTATTGTGGGGGTACATGTAAAATTGGAAGGGTATCACATCCGAACCCAATCATCAGTTTTCATCAAAATTCACCAAGTCATTCATGTCACATTCACCTTCAAAATCTTTCAAAGTCATTTCATTTCACATGTTCCCATCTAGAGTAGTCAATTTTATTTATTTAGCACTAGCCACTAGTCATGAGGGGTGCTATCTAGCTTTGTTTGCTTTAGGCTAAATTTGATGCTCTTGTTCTATTCTAGACCAAGTGAAACATGAATCAAAAAGTAAACTTTGAAATACAATAAGCAAAAATAATTGCAAGGTAAAAACATGGGATAGGATCATTAAACATAAAGTAACATGTAATGGTGCCTTGCTCTTGTGGAGCTTTCGTTAGGGTGGCTTGCAAGAATATTAGCTTGCCTTGAGTGGGGTAGTGATCAAAGTTCTCTTCCTCCTCCTGAGAGTAGACTTCCTCCTCCTGGTACTCCTTGGTACTAGCGTCTATACACGAATACGAGGTATACAATCACCAAACAAACTTATATTCTAGACTAAGCACACCAAAGGTTCACACAAGCTTATTCTAGCATCACATCATTCATAGCATGGTGACTTGACTTTGTTTTCTTTTAAAGAAAAATAATTTCCTCTCATTACAAATATTGATTTGGTTTGCTATTTAATTATTTGGAGAAAATCATTTCCTCTCATTGAATATTATTAAGATTTAATCCCCTCAAATAATAATAAGGTATGAATATATGTTGACCAATGTCAACACTTCATATCTATTGTTTGGGAGTATGATTTAAATGAGGTGCTACACCTCATGCATTTTAATAATAGCATGGTAAAGATTTAATATCACTAAGCAATAAAATATGAGGCTCATTAGACCAAGGTCATTACCCCTTATTGAATTACTTAGGATCAAGATTTAAATGAGAGAGTAACTCTCATACTATTTAAATAAATTAATTGGGATGATTTAAATGAACTAGAAATGGCCACATAGCCATTATTTTGCTCTAGTCCATGATCATACAAACAACTATGCTATATTTTTGCAGAAACAATTAGAGTATGTCAAATGTGATTTATGAGAGTTGGAATCAACTCAAAATCAATCATGGTTGAATTTTAAATAAAGTTTGAAGTTTGAAAAGGCCCTGCCTTGTTATTTTTACAATTCAAATTTTACAATGAATCTGAGGGTGAGACCAGTGGGGTTGTTTAGATCTTTTTCCAAGATTTCCAAATATATAAATTTCACAAAATTTGGTTCAGCCGATTTGATACTATTTATGTTTTGCTAAAGCATCTGCAAGCAATTAAGATAAATCTTAAATTCGAATTTGAATGTTTGGGCTTCGGCGGGAAACGAAACTGGGCCAGAGGAAAAAGAAAAACAGGCCGTAGCGGGGGAAATGACTTGGGCCAGCCCACTTTGCGTCCATCGCGAGCAGGCCGCCTGACATGGTGGGCTCCACCTGTCATAGTCTGTTTAAACGCGAAACGGTATGGCGAGCGTGGGACATTGGATTAGAAAAGGAATCAACGACACACGAGCATCATCATCTCCGACGAGATGCCAGCGGTATGGCGAGCGTGGTGACGTTGGCGAGGATGGCGAGTCGACTGGTAGTGGCGGCGTGGCTCGAGGAGGCTCCAATCGACGGCGAGGATCTCCGGAACTGGCAGGCACCGGCTTCAAATTGGGGCTGCTCCGGTGAGGTGGTGACTAATTGACTGGTCGAGGAGAGGCAGAGATGGGAGGAGAAGCGGTGAGTGTGAAGAGTTGGGGTGCAGGAGGGTGCTATTTATAGAAGGGAGGAGGTGCTGCGGGTGCCCGTGAAGGTCAAGCATGGCGCGGCGTCTCCGGTGCTCGAAAGGCCAAGGCGGGGACGGCGTGGTGTAGGCGGCATCATGGCGATGCTCAACATCTAGCTGGCGCGGCAAAAGCGTGAGGTGATCGCTCGGGCGCATGCACTTTCTGCCACAGTACTGGCGGCAGAACGTCGATGAGGACGATGGCGATGGTGCACGCGCAGGGGCTCGAGTGTGTCTAGTGGCTAGCTGGTGTGGTGGCGGTGCTCGATGCAGAGGTAGAGGTGTAGAGGAGGACGGAGGCGATGGGTCGAGCTGCCGCTCTGGCGCGCCCAGTACAGTGTGTGCGCGCACGCTAGCGTGCTTGGGCATGCTGGGCACGCTCTGGCCTGGCCAATGCCAGCCTCGCGCGAGCTCAGGTTGTGCATGGTGATGATCAGCAATGCCAGGGGATTCTATTGGACAAGGTTAAAGTGCATGGAGAGGATCTGAGAGAGGGGTGGCATGCTGGCCGGCATGGTGCACGGCATGGTGTTGTTTTTGCCCTCTCCATGCTTTAATCATCAAGAGGAAGTACTAGCATTGATGCAGGAGATGCAGAGGATCAAAATCATCACAAACCAAAAGTGGTTTAGGCTAAAATCTGTTGTGTAAAAGGGTGTGTGTCAATTCCAAATTATTACCTGCAAGGTATTCGACACCATGGCCGCATGAGAGTTTTGTTTGAATTTTTCAAATCTTTTTGGTGGAGTGTATTTGAATATTCTTTGGAGTAGAATGGTGGTGGTGGTTTGAAAAATGGTGCTGGTTTGCAAAGTTTCAAAAGTGGGGATGATCTTCTCTTTGTCCCACAGTTGCCACTTGTCATCTTTATACTGGTCAAGCTAGGCAGAGTCAACCATGGTGGTCAACACAAGAAATGTTCATCTTGATATGGTCTTGGATGAGTGGAAAAAGTTGGCAAGGTTTAGTTTAAGAATCCTTCAAACCAGGGGCTCAAAGTGGGCATGATGATATAAAAGTTCAAAGTGACCATTATCATATGTGATTAAATTTTGATATTTCCTTTGCTTTGATTTGTGTTTCTTTGATGCAAATGTGTTTATTTTGATATATTAGGGTTTCACAAGCAATGGCACAAGCCATAGTGGCCTTGGTTAAAGATTTGCATATTTGGTTATATGTGTATGTGAGTGAAAATGGTATTTTTCTATTTTATTTATTTCTCTCCATTTTGGGGTTCTAAGAGCATGTAATAGGGTTTAAGTACATTTGATCATCACACAACACTCATCATGGGAAATGCACACAAGAATGCATGCACACTATGCATAATAATATAAGCAAAATAAAAGTTTTTGTTAGTTGTAAAATTTGAGTAATTGAAATTCCTCTTCTTTATTAAGTTGAAACTTGGGATGTTACAGTCATTTCGTTTGAATCGGAGGGAGTACATTTGACGTTATGATACTGTTTGACAGCTGCTTGGCACTGTATTTTTTTCGAACCAAACTTCCTCCTTCATGAAGCTTTTATTTTGGGATAGAGCTTCAGTGACTTGATACATCCATATATCTAGACAAAGTTGAGTCAGTTCATTTGAATCGGAGGGAGTACATTTAACGATATGGTACTGTTTGACAGCTGCTTGGCACTGTCTTTTTTTTTGAACCAAACTGCCCCCTTCACGAAGCTTTTATTTTGGTATAGAGCTTCACTGACTTGATACTTCCAAGTCTAACAGTGACTTGGTGCCACCATCCACCATCCATCTCAGATCCAACGTATGCGATCGACTCAGAATTTAAACTAAATAATTATAATTGCTCAGAAATATTTGAAGAACTTCCAGTAAATCATGCATATTTCGATTTATATTTTGGTGAAGTTTCATTCGATTTGAATCAAAGGTTTGTGAGAAAATATATATTTAGTTTAAACTAGTGCTCGTATACATAAAAAGCTCTTTAATCACAAGCTAGTCGTCCGAGTGGGATGAAATATTCACAGATTTTAGAACAAGGCATCTACATTATACTGGATTTTTTTCAAAATTTTCTGAATAGTTTTTGTTTTTAGGTTCGAAATAAGAGATAGTTTGGAACGTTGGATCTCAAATGGATGGTAGATGGTGGCACCAAGTCACAAAAACTTGGAGGCTTCAAGTCCTCTATCTTTTTATTTTGACAAACTGCAGAGCCACTGACATTGCCTGTTTTTCCCGCAAAAAAAGGTTGTGCATCTATGGTTGCGTACGGCCGACGCTGATTCTTAGCAAGCAAGTTCTTCCTATAAGTAGTATCCATACTCCACTCCAAGGCATGTATAAAAAAAAGAACCCATCCCATTCTCGTGTTCCCGATCACTCTTCTCTGAAGATGGAGGAGGCCCTCTTCTTGTGCCCCCTCTGCATGCTGCCCTTCAAACCCCCCATATCCAAGGTCGCTCCCTTCCGATTTCATTCTTAGGTTCACCTGTGAGAAATGTCACTACAAGAAATATGCTAACTTGCGACCCTCCATATTAGCCACTAGATGGTCATTGTCTGTCATTCATGACCTTGTTTTGACCAAAAATTGTTGATCGCCAGTTGAGCGTCACTAACGGCTCACAACGACCATTCGTTTTGAATGGTCATGGACGGTTATGACCAAGATTGATGGTCATATATTCTATGACCAAGATTTTGGTCATCGACAATTTGAACTATCCACGTCATATCCAACGTGGCCAATCCTACGTGGCAAATCTGCGACCAAACTAAATAGTCCTAAACAAAATCAGCCAAGCCCAGTTCAGCTTTCTACTTGGGCCAAACCCAAAATATCCAGCCTTTCACTTTTTTGGGCCTTGTTCTTTTAACGTCCATATTTCTTATTTTCAACCTTTTA
The DNA here is from genome assembly GCF_022539505.1 of Lolium rigidum. NCBI lineage: Eukaryota > Viridiplantae > Streptophyta > Magnoliopsida > Poales > Poaceae > Lolium > Lolium rigidum. The sequence goes on along the minus strand of NC_061510.1, from coordinate 187,352,998 downwards.
TTTCTAATACGTTGGCCTTGCCTAATCCAATATTGTATAGGCCGTGGCCTTTTTACAGAAATATTACAGTATCCAGCATATTATTGTCCCAGACTTGGTCTGGTCCAATAGTGCTCAGGCGCAGGCCGCTTTAGATTCACTGACGTGTACTGTTTCCAATGCAAATAATAACATATTATAAAACCATACATGACATCCGAGTTCACAGGTTTACACTTGACCGCATTACATACACAGGTAAATTGACAGAAAATTCACAGGTCCACACGTGACAGCATTACATATAAAAGGATCTCCAATCTCCACCAGCAAAATGCGAAGTAAACAATCTCACAGCCACTATTTCGCTGAACCTTTACCTGCAAGCTTTTCAATCAAGTGAGCAAACCTGGCATCCGTCTCCTACCTTCTTGAGCAGCAGAAGGCCCTTGTCACAGGCGGCTTGTGCGGTTTACTCCTAGCAAAGACCTTGTTTGTTCTGTATGAATGCAAGTGGGATAAGCAAGCATTCAAATAAGATAAAACTTGAACAGGCTATGCTTTACTCAAAATGCAGACACCTCTTTAGTTTTTGCACAAACTAAGCAAAATATACCTGACTTTGTGTTGGAGAAGACAAGAGTACATACCTGACTTCATGTGGCGATAGATGGTGCTGAAGTTGAGGATCTGGTACGCATCGTTGTTGATGCTGGCTGTTACAGGTACTCGCCTCGCCGCCCCTCTTCGTCCTGCTCGCCCAGCACATCAGCGCCCAACTCCAGTAATTATCACAATGCAATCAGAAAGTTGAATAGCGGTTGAAGTGTGTTTATCTTGCTGTTTACATTAAAGGTGGAATGTTGTCTACTGCGTTAATTATCACAAAATAAGCAATCGTTTTAGAATTATATACTCCATTAATTATCACAATGCAATCATCACATAATTATTCCAAGAAAATATTCTATACTAGTTATTGAATATTGACAGTAGAAGCAAGAAGGTGTGTTCACTCAAGAATTGTTGGTAAAAAAAATTATAACATGTGGTCTCCTATTGCACTCGATGGTTTAATGGAGCAAAATATATGTAGAGACTAGCAATCTAGTTGGTGATAATATTACATCAGGAGCTTCAGTTTCAAGCTCGATCAGTTGGTGATAATATTTCATCAGGAGTTGACAGTAAATGCAAGCAAAAAATTCAGTGCTGGAGTGAGCAATATGAAGAGTATGGCAAGTGATATCTAGACTCGGAGGACTTGTGCCAGAGACAAACAATTATATTCCTCAAACAATTAAATTGTTGTATATCACAAATATATTTACAAATGTGCACAAATATATTGTGTAGTTGCAGTACTGCTACTTAAGATGCACAACAAGCAGTACTTGAATGTACTCCTACATGATGGATGTTAGTAGTCCTAAAGAATGTGGTGGCCAATGGTCTCAACATCAATAAAGGAATCTTCTACTGGCTCTTGATCATGGGTGATGAAATGAGCTCGCAGAAGATGGGAGTAAACTTAGCGCTTTCTATAACCAAGAGTTCAAAGAGTAATCGTGAAATCATCTCTGACTTATAAATGCTGCTAGTGTAATTATCAGGAGTACAATTATCACAGAGCAAAACAATTATCATGAGTACAGTTATTCATCAATAGAAAAATGCAGTACTAGGTGTAACATGGGGAAGTACTACACCAGATTACTCCAGCAAGTAAAAAAGACACAAAGTAATACATTGACACTAGATGACACAAATTAATGGATTGAGTAGTGCAAATAGAAAAGTTCCATATCGTTTTTCTTTACTTTTCTGACAGTATCCATATGCGCTTATTTTGAACTTAGAGGACATCGCCCAGTTATTAGCTGAAGAAGCATTACATCACGGTGGACTTCTGATTGGGAGTCCAAGCAGAGCAACAGACTAACATATTCTTGTTTACTTGGTGTCAGCAACCAGTTATTAGCTCAATGAATCAATGAATGTTCACTTGCTGAAACATACCAACATATTTTCTATTATTACTACACTGTATGCAAGCCTAAAATTAAGCTAAGTAGTGAACCAAATCATCAACGTTCAGTAAAAGAACATACAGAGCCACACTGCTGTAGGCTATAGCCAAAATGGCATACTTCTAAGCTGTGCCAAATTAATCTGTTCAGCCATTGAGAAGGAAATCAAAATGGCATAACAGCACCACAGTTTCTACATGATTAAACACCAGGTGTACATTTACTACTCCAACAGTCAACAATCCTCTCAGACCAACGAAGATCGAGGCCGTCCATCTCGTCCAATTGGGCATGGTGGAGCCGCCGCCGCAGGTCGCGATGATAGAGGCGGTGACCGCGCATGGAAGGAGCAGGAAAAGGTAGCGATCTCGCTTGGAGTGGCTCACGTCGATGCAGAACTGGGGCGGCGAGAGGGAAGGAAGGGGAGGTCGACGGTAGTGGTGGCGGCGTTGGGGGAAAAGAGGGGGTTTAGGGTTTTTTTGGAGAGAGCGCGCTGCGCCGCTGCGGGAATAGCCGGGTTGGGCCCGGCTGGACTTGGTCACTTGGCGCCTTGGCGGGGTACAAAAAATATCATATTAACTGGAGGAAAACGTGCGGGGGGAAATGAAAATGCACTAAAATATGCCTTGCTTGCAAGATGTACTTCTCAGGTTCAAGTGTCCACTAGAATAGCCTATAGTTCAGCTAAAAAAAGAATATTCTATAGTTGGTCCCGTATGTGATTTTAGTGGGGCTCACGTGTCAGGTTTATGGTTGATTTTGGTTGACACATAGACACTGACATGTAGGCAAATTTGGTGAGGTGCCCATTGGATTGGCTATTTAGGTTCCACCCGTTATTCGTAGATTTAATCCTAGTGGTATCTAGACACGTAAGCGTATGCTCGCATATGAACACGATACCTAGGCGAAATTGGTGAGGCGGCGAGCTACTCATTTTACGGTATCATGAATTAGCTGTCATGATCTTTTAAATTGATTATAATCTTTTTAAGATAAGGCTCTAGATGGTATCATTTTCTCTATGACCATATCGTGTAGAGAAAGTATGACCTTTCTTACCTGAATGGTCGTAGGAAAATAGGGTTTAGACCCTCCCAAATGGCCTACAACCAATTATTTCGAAATGGTCATAGAGTTATGACCAATCTATTTGTGGTCATTGTAAGAAGGTCGCTAGTTAACACATTTCTTGTACTGTGTCAATAACAACTGATGCCACGTACGTTGTTCCGTGCAGTGCAATGGCGGTCATATGGGTTGTTGGCGCTGCGTCGGCGAGCTTGCGCCGAACCCGTGCAAGAAGTGCGAGCAGCCGGCGAGGTTGCCGCCGTCGAATCGATCTGGGGCAAGATTGCCGCCGTCGAATCGATCTGGGGCAATGGTCAGGTGCGTCGGCTGCCAGAGCTTGGCCATCTCCAGGGAGTCATACAACCACTATATCGCGTGCCCGCATGGTCCGTGCGGCTGCACAGAGGCCATCAATACCGGCTGCAGCTTCACCGGCCCGCCGCGGGAGCTCCTGGTACACCTCCAAGCATCCCACTCCATCCCAGTGTTTATGTTTCAGTATGGCATACTCGCCTGGTGCATAGTTCGTTTTCCGGTACAACCGCAGGGACACGTGTTCATCGGCAGTGGAGACGAAGACGGTACCGTGTTCGCCACCACCGTTGGCGCACTCGGCCCGACCACCATTGTGTCATGTGTGTGCATCAGGTCGGCCGCGTGCTTGTTTCCGATGTACAAGGCACAGCTGCTGGTGATTGGTCCGCAGGCACCGGCGCCGGCTGGGACCAGTGACCTCTCGACGGACACCTTGATGGCGGTAATCGAGCCGACGAGCTCCCCGACGCCTAGCTCGATCATGTTGCAGCATCTCACTTCTTTCCTGGCGGTGCCGCCCCGTTACGTGAAGCAGAATGGAGGGCAGCGTGTGTTGCCTATCTGCGTTTGCATCAACAAGAAGGTTATACAATAATCTTCATTTAATCATACTGCAATGTAGTTACTCGAAGATCGGAGGGAGTAGCTTAGTTCGAAATAGGGTTCGTTCGGATGTATTTTGGACTTGTATAGTAGTACTACTACTCCAGAACTATTAGCTAGCTAGTTGGAGTGCTAGAATGCAGCTCGGAGTATTAGTATTTTGGCAGTACTACTAGTATATATATGTGACTGCAAGTTCAAACTAAAATGGAGTATTTCTTGCTAATGTTGTTCTCTTGGAGTCATCATTTTTTCTGAACGTGTTAACTATATATGCTATTGTCTAAGGCTTCGTTTAGATTTCTTTGGTTGAATTCATATTTAGTCTCTTCCTAATTTGGCAAAACTGCACTGTCATGGGCATTCTTACAAGGTCGCTGAAGTTTCGAAGTTTCTTAATGTATATTGCGTAGGGTGTACCCCCTTAACATGGATCTGTTGCATTTTTCGTTGTATTTTTTTTGGCAACTTTCAGAACCATAAAATAGCACGCCTTCAGTTGAAATTTGAATTACTTTTCGAAAAGTGCCCGATACTAGCATGGAGTAGTAAAATTTTTTTTTACTCCCTCGGTCCCACCAAAAGTGTCTCACCTTTGTTAAAATTTAGATGGATAGATGTATCCATCTATTTTTTTGACAAAGTTGAGATAAATTTGGTGGGATGGAGCCACGGAGTCCTAGTTGATGGCGAGAAGGTTGATGCCTTGCTGATAACCCACAGGTATAGGGGATCGCAGCAGTCTTCGCGGGTAGTAAAACCCAATTTATTGATTCGACACAAGGGGAGACAAAGAATACTTGAAAGCCTTAACAACGGAGTTGTCAATTCAGCTGCACTCGGAAACGGACTTGCTCGCAAGAGTTTATCGGTAGTAACAGCTTTATAGCGATAGCGGTAGTGAAATAACAGCGACAGAGTAACGAGAGACAGCAGTAGTGATTATAGTAAACAGCAGGATTAAAATATTGTAGGCACGGGGACGGATAACGGGCGTTGCATGGATGAGAGAAACTCATGTAACAATCAAGCAGGGCATTTGCAGATAATAATAAAACGGTGTCTACGTACAAAGCAATCAATAGACATGTGTTCCAATTATAGTCGTACGTGCTCGCAATGAGAAACTTGCACAACATCTTTTGTCCTACCAGCCGGTGGCAGCCGGGCCTCTAGGGAATCTACTGGAAATTAAGGTACTCCTTTTAATAGAGCACCGGAGCAAAGCATTAACACTCCGTGAACACATGTGATCCTCACATCACTACCATCCCCTCCGGTTGTCCCGATTTCGTCACTTCGGGGCCATTGGTTCCGGACAGCGACATGTGTATACAACTTGCAGGTAAGATCATAAACAACGAATATCTTCATGAATCAATAACATGTTCAGATCTGAGATCATGGCACTCGGGCCCTAGTGACAAGCATTATGCATAACAAGTTGCAACAATATCATCAAAGTACCAATTACGGACACTAGGCACTATGCCCTAACAATCTTATACATGACCAATCTCATCCAATCCCTACCATCCCCTTCAGCCTACAGCGGGGGAATTACTCACACATGGATGGGGGAAACATGGCTGGTCGATGGAGAGGCGTCGGTGGTGATGGTGGCGATGATCTCCTCCAATTCCCCGTCCCGGCGGAGTGCCAGAACGGAGACTTCTGGCTCCCGAGACGGAGTTTCGCGATGTGGCGGCGTTCTGGAGGGTTTCTGGCGACTTCGACTTCTCCCTGTGCGTTTTTAGGTCGAAGGCAATAAGTAGTCCGAAAGAGGGCGTCGGAGGCCGGCCGAGGGGGCCACACGCTAGGGCCGCGCGCCCCCCTCCTGGGCCGCGCCGCCCTAGGGTGTGGGGCCCTCGGGCCTCCACCTGACTTGCCCTTCTGGCTCCGTAAGTATTCTGGGAAAATAGGGCCTTCTGTATAAATTCCGAGGATTTTCCTGAAAGTTGGATTTCTGCACAAAAACGAGACACCGGAACAGTTCTGCTGAAAACAGCGTTAGTCCGTGTTAGTTGCATCCAAAATACACAAATTAGAGGCAAAACAATAGCAAAAGTGTTCGGGAAAGTAGATACGTTTTGGACGTATCAACTCCCCCCAAGCTTAGCTTATTGCTTGTCCTCAAGCAATTCGATTAACAACTGAGCGATAAAAGAACTTTCACGAACACATTTGTTCATATGATGTAAATATTCTCATGATATGGCAAGTACTTAAGCAATTCATAATAAGATACAAGCAAATAAAATCATCTAATAGCTATATCAATCATGGAAAAGGTACCAACAAATTAATAATAAGCATCATGAATCATGTATATAAGCAGGATTGCAATGTTCATAAAAGAGTATGATAGAGTGGTATCTCGCTTGCCCATATTTGATCAGCAAAACATAAATGCTCAAGCACCTCTGAAGTTCATAGAAAGACTAGAAATAGTGATTGTCAAAGATAAAAGCATCAAAGTTATACCACAATCAATCATATTTTGAGACAAGCATATTACACTAAGAATGACAGTTGTGCTCTCAAGAAAGTACTCAAAGAAAGGATGGAGACTCAATGTAAAAGTAAAAGATTGACCCTTCGCAGAGGAAGCGAGGGATTAACATGCGCCAGAGCTTTTCATTTTTAAAACAGGAGTAAAATTGTTTTGAGAGGTGTTTGTTGTTGTCAACGAATGGTAATGGGTACACCAACTACCTCGCCAACCGGACTTCCAAGAGCGGCTCCCATGAAGGACGTTATCTCCACCAGCAAGGTAGATCATCCCTCTTCTCTTTTGTTTATACACGTATTTTAGTTTTATTATGAGTGACACTCCCCCCAACCTTTGCTTACACAAGCCATGGCTAACCGAATCCTCGGGTGCCTTCCATCAATCACATACCATGGAGGAGTGTCTATTTGCAAAATTAAGTTGCTTACCGATGGATCGAGCAAAACATGTGAAGAGAATTATTAATGAAGTTTGATTAATCGGGGCTGGGAACCCCATTGCCAGCTCTTTTTGCAAAATTATTGGATAAGCGGATGTGCCACTAGTCCATAATGAAAGTCCGTCAAGAGTAAATGACAAGGTTGAAAGATAAACACCACATACTTCCTCATGAGCTATGAAACATTAACACAAATTGAGAAGCATTTTGAATGTTTAAAGGTAGCGCATGAGAATTTACTTGGAATGGTTTGAAATGCCATGCATAGGTATTTATAGTGGACACTTTGGAACAACTTGGTTTTCAGGGGTTTGGAGGCACGAGCAGCGTTCCCGCTTAGTACAAGTGAAGGCTAGCAAAAGACTAGGGAGCGACAAATCAAGAGAGCAGTAACTGTCATAATCATGCTTGCGGCAAAATAAATTAACTGAGGCATAAGAGTGATACAAGAACTCTGAAGCAATGTAAATCATCGAGGCTTAATTGACTTTTGTTCAGTCATATGCATGCGTGAGCATGTGCCAAGTTAATTCAAACGATTTATTCAGAGGAGGATACCATAATATCATACCTATTTATGAATAAAACAATGCAAGCAAACATCCATGACATGCTACTCATATTAATAAATTGGAGCTAAACATGAGAGATCATGAACTACTAGACTTTCTTAAATGACATATACCTCACATGAACCAACCAAGCATGCTCACATGGATGAGTATATGTACAAAAATGAAAACAAATAGAGTTCATACCAGACCTCTCACCATAATCAGATTGTCGTAGATCGTCATTATTGCCTTTTCACTTGTGTAGCTTGAATAATATGGAATGAAAACCACGCTCCAGCCACCGAAGACCATTGAACTCATAAAGAACTTTACAAAACAAAAGAAGAACAGCAAATATTTTTGGTGTTTTCGAATTTGGAAGCAAGAACAAAAGGAAACAAGCAAACAAAGCAAAATCTTTTTGGATTTTCTTATAGCAAACTAGCAATAGCAAATAAAGTAAGGTAAAATCAAGAAACTAAAATAAACAAGTGGTGAAGAGAAACAACAGAAATATTTTTGGTGTTTTGGTGTTTTAGGGAAGAAACAAAGTACGAATAAGAAAATGAAAACTAAAAGAAACACAGAAAAGCAAGATGGCAGAAATCTGCCAAAACTTGATAGCAGTACAGAAATCGATTTTTAAAAAAATCTTCCGTTGCTCAGCTCGAAAAGTGTTCAACTAATGAAAGTTAGATGACAACCTGGGGAACATGCACAAAAATTTGCAACTCAAAATATCGTCCTGGCTGTGCGCACGAATTTTTTTTAGTAACAGCCCAGAATCTGTTTTCAGGCAGCACTTCCCCAAATATCATCTCCCTCTCATTAGAAAACCACTCAAAGAAACTAACCAAGTATATACAAGTATCCAGCAACCATAATATGCAAATAATGAGTGATGCCGGTATACCTCCCCCCAAGCTTAGGCTTTTGCCTAAGTGGAGATCAACCCCAGCGAGGGTCAGGGTTCCATGCCGGCGAATCGTACATGGCGTGATCATAATAAGGTTCTTGTGCAGAAGAATAACGCGGAGGCTCCGTATAACCGTAATGTTGATGCGAGGAGCTCGCTGCATCGGATGACGAGTCGAGGTGTTCCTCGGCCTCCTCCGTGCCGCCTCTTTCCTGGTGGCCATCTCCTTCCAAGTATGCATTCAGTTCACCTTCTGTGACTGACCAATTCTTCCTGGAATCAAAGTTAAACAGAACAGGTGCAGGCAATCGTACTAACTTTTCAGTTTTCTTAGTTGTTCTCCAAGTTTTTTTATAAAATGTTATCTTGTAATACAGATTACTCAAATTAGACGAATCAGAAACAAATTCATGTTTAATCATGGAGACTATATCAAGTTTTTCTACGGAAAGTTGAATATCAAGATGATGAGGTTCTACACCATGCATAGCTAATAAACGGGAGGTGATACGTCTCCGACGTATCGATAATTTCTTATGTTCCATGCCATATTATTGATGATACCTACATGTTTTATGCACACTTTATGTCATATTTGTGCATTTTCTGGAACTAACCTATTAACAAGATGCCGAAGTGCCGCTTGTCGTTTTCTCGCTATTTTTGGTTCCGTAAATCCTAGTAACGAAATATTCTCGGAATTGGACGAAATCAAGACCCAGGGGCCTATTTTGCCACGAACCTTCCAGAAGACCGAAGAGCATACGAAGTGGGGCCACGAGGTGGCGACACCACAAGGCGGCGCGGCCAAGGGGGGCCCGCGCCGCCCTATGGTGTGGGCCCCTCGTCAGCCCTCCGACTCTGCCCTTCCGCCTACTTAAAGCCTCCATCGCGAAACCCCTGAGGCGAAAAACCACGATACGGAAAACCTTACTGAGACGCCGCCGCCGCCAATCCCATCTCGGGGATTCTGGAGATCTCCTCCGGCACCTGCCGGAGAGGGGATTCATCTCCCGGAGGACTCTACACCGCCATGGTCGCCTCCGGAGTGATGAGTGAGTAGTTCACCCCTGGACTATGGGTCAATAGCAGTAGCTAGATGGTTGTCTTCTCCTCATTGTGCTTCATTGTTGGATCTTGTGAGCTGCCTAACATGATCAAGATCATCTATCTGTAATACTCTATGTTGTGTTTGTCGGGATCCGATGGATAGAGAATACCATGTTATGTTAATTATCAAGTTATTACATATGTGTTGTTTATGATCTTGCATGCTCTCCGTTATTAGTAGAGGCTCGGCCAAGTTTTTGCTCTTAACTCCAAGAGGGAGTATTTATGCTCGATAGTCGGTTCATGCCCGCATTGACACCGGGACGAGTGACGTAAAGTTCTAAGGTTGTGTTGTGCTCGTTGCCACTAGGGATAAAACATTGGCGCTATGTCCGAGGATGTAGTTGTTGATTACATTACGCAACATACTTAATGCAATTGTCTCGTTGCTTTGCAACTTAATACTAGAAGGGGTTCGGACGATAACCTGAAGGTGGACTTTTTAGGCATAGATGCAGTTGGATGGCGGTCTATGTACTTTGTCGTAATGCCCAATTAAATCTCACTATACTTATCATGACATGTATGTGCATTGTTATTGCCTCTCTATTTGTCAATTGCCCGACTGTAATTTGTTCACCCAACATGCTTTTATCTTATGGGAGAGACACCTCTAGTGAACTGTGGACCCCGGTCCATTCTTTAATACTGAAATACAAATCTGCTGCAATACTTGTTTTACTCGTTTTCTCTCGCAAACAATCATCTTCCACACAATACGGTTAATCCTTTGTTACAGCAAGCCGGTGAGATTGACAACCTCACTCTTTCGTTGGGGCAAAGTACTTTGGTTGTGTTGTGCAGGTTCCACGTTGGCGCCGGAATCTCTGGTGTTGCGCCGCACTACATCCCGCCGCCATCAACCTTCAACGTGCTTCTTGGCTCCTCCTGGTTCGATAAACCTTGGTTTCTTTCTGAGGGAAAACTTGCTGCTGTGCGCATCGTACCTTCCTCTTGGGGTTCCCCAACGAACGTGTGAAATACACGCCATCAAGCTCATTTTCTGGCGCCGTTGCCGGGGAACGAAGAAAAGTTACACCACAAAGATTTTCAACTCCCACGTCAACAGCTCTTTTTCTGGCGCCGTTGCCGGGGAGATCAAGACACGCTGCAAGGGGAGTCTCCACTTCCCAACCTCTTTACTTTGTTTTTGTCTTGCTTTATTTTATTTACTACTTAGTTCGCTGCATTATATCAAAACACAAAAAAATTAGTTGCTAGCTTTACTTTATTTACTGTCTTGTTTGCTATATCAAAAACACAAAAAAATTAGTTTACTTGCATTTACTTTATCTAGTTTGTTTTATTTACTACTGCTAAAATGGCTACCCCTGAAAATACTAAGTTGTGTGACTTCACTAGCACAAATAATAATGATTTCTTATGCACACCTATTGCTCCACCTGCTACTACAATAGAATTCTTTGAAATTAAACCTGCTTTACTCAATCTTGTTATGAGAGAGCAATTTTCTGGTGTTAGTTCTGACGATGCTGCTGCCCATCTCAATAATTTTGTTGAACTATGTGAAATGCAAAAGTATAAAGATGTAGATGGTGACATTATAAAATTAAAATTGTTTCCTTTCTCATTAAGAGGAAGAGCTAAAGATTGGTTGCTATCTCTGCCTAAGAATAGTATTGATTCCTGGACTAAATGCAAGGATGCTTTTATTGGTAGATATTATCCCCCTGCTAAAATTATATCTTTGAGGAGTAGCATAATGAACTTTAAACAATTGGATAATGAAAATGTTTCTCAAGCTTGGGAAAGAATGAAATCTCTGGTTAAAAATTGCCCAACCCATGGACTGACTACTTGGATGATCATCCAAACCTTCTATGCAGGACTAAATTTTTCTTCGCGGAATTTATTGGATTCAGCTGCTGGAGGTACCTTTATGTCCATCACTCTTGGTGAAGCAACAAAGCTCCTTGATAATATGATGGTTAATTACTCTGAATGGCACACGGAAAGAGCTCCACAAGGTAAGAAGATAAATTCTGTTGAAGAATCCTCTTCCTTGAATGATAAGGTTGATGCTATTATGTCTATGCTTGTGAATGATAGGACTAATGTTGATCCTAATAATGTGCCATTAGCTTCATTGGTTGCCCAAGAAGAACATGTTGATGTAAACTTCATTAAAAATAATAATTTCAACAACAATGCTTATCGGAACAATTCTAGTAATAACTATAGGCCATATCCTTATAATAATGGTAACAATTATGCTAATTCTTATGGGAATTCTTATAACAATAATAGGAATACACCCCCTGGACTTGAAGCTATGCTTAAAGAATTTATTAGTACACAAACTGCCTTTAACAAATCTGTTGAGGAAAAGCTCAATAAAATTGATATTCTTGCTTCTAGAGTTGATAGTCTTGCCTCCGATGTTGATCTTTTGAAATCAAAAGTTATGCCTAATAGGGATATTGAAAATAAAATTGTTACTACAGCAAATGCCATCCAAGTTAGAATTAATGAGAATATAAGATTAATGGCTGAACTCGCGTGCTAGGTGGGATAGAGAAGAAAATGAAAAACTAGCTAAAGAGAAAAATGTAGCTAAAGTTTGGACTATTACCACCACTAGCAATGCTAATGATTCACATGTTGCTGCACCTCCTACTATCAATGGTAAAATAATTGGTGTTGGCAATGCTTCTACTCCTAGTGCAAAGCGCGCAAAATTACCCGAAACTGCTAAAGCTGCTGAAACTCGCTTCGTGATAAAACTGCTGAAATTTTTTCCAACCTTGGGGATGATAATCCCATTGCTTTAGATTGTAATGATTTAGATTTTGATGATTGACACATCTCTGAAGTTATAAAGTTCTTACAAAAACTTGCTAAAAGTCCCAATGCTAGCGCTGTAAACTTGGCTTTCACAAAACATATTACAAATGCTCTCATAAAAGCTAGAGAAGAGAAACTAAAACTTGAAACTTCTATTCCTAGAAAGCTAGAGGATGGTTGGGAGCCCATCATTAAAATGAGAGTCAAAGATTTTGATTGTAATGCTTTATGTGATCTTGGTGCAAGTATTTCGTTATGCCTAAAAAAGTCTATGATATGCTTGACTTGCCACCATTGAAAAACTGTTATCTGGATGTTAATCTCGCTGATAATGCTAAAAAGAAACCTTTGGGGAAAGTTGATAATGTTCATATTATGGTTAACAATAACCTTGTCCCCATTGATTTTGTTGTCTTGGATATTGAATGCAATGCATCTTGCCCCATTATATTGGGAAGACCTTTTCTTCGAACCGTTGGTGCTACTATTGATATGAAGGAAGGTAATATTAAATATCAATTTCCTCTCAAGAAAGGTATGGAACACTTCCCTAGAAAGAGAATGAAGTTACCTTATGATTCTATTATTAGAACAAATTATGATGTTGATGCTTCGTCTCTTGATGTTACTTGAGTTACACTTTCGCGCCTAGCTGAAAGGCGTTAAAGAAAAGCGCTTATGGGAGACAACCCATGTTTTTACTACAGTATTTTTGTTTTATATTTGAGTCTTGGAAGTTGTTTACTACTGTAGCAACCTCTCCTTATCTTAGTTTTATGTTTTGTTGTGCCAAGTAAAGTCTTTGATAGTAAAGTAAGTACTAGATTTGGATTACTGCGCAGTTCCAGATTTCTTTGCTGTCACGAATCTGGGTCTACCTCCCTGTAGGTAGCTCAGAAAATTAAGCCAATTTACGTGCATGATCCTCAGATATGTACGCAACTTTCATTCAATTTGAGCATTTTCATTTGAGCAAGTCTGGTGGCCTAATAAAATCCATCTTTACGGACTGTTCTGTTTTGACAGATTCTGCCTTTTATTTCGCATTGCCTCTTTTGCTATGTTGGATAAATTTCTTTGATCCATTAATGTCCAATAGCTTTATGCAATGTCCAGAAGTGTTAAGAATGATTGTGTCACCTCTGAACATGTGAATTTTTATTATGCACTAACCCTCTAATGAGTTGTTTCGAGTTTGGTGTGGAGGAAGTTTTCAAGGATCAAGAGAGGAGTATGATGCAATATGATCAAGGAGAGTGAAAGCTCTAAGCTTGGGGATGCCCCGGTGGTTCACCCCTGCATATTATAAGAAGACTCAAGCGTCTAAGCTTGGGGATGCCCAAGGCATCCCCTTCTTCATCGACAACATTATCAAGTTCCTCCCCTGAAACTATATTTTTATTCCGTCACATCTTATGCACTTTGCTTGGAGCGTCGGTTTGTTTTTGTTTTTTGTTTTGTTTGAATAAAATGGATCCTAGCATTCACTTTATGGGAGAGAGACACGCTCCGCTGTAGCATATGGACAAGTATGTCCTTAGGCTCTACTCATAGTATTCATGGCGAAGTTTCTTCTTCGTTAAATTGTTATATGGTTGGAATTGGAAAATACTACATGTAGTAACACTAAAATGTCTTGGATAATTTGATACTTGGCAATTGTTGTGCTCATGTTTAAGCTCTTGCATCATATACTTTGCACCCATTAATGAAGAAACACTTAGAGCTTGCTAATTTGGTTTGCATATTTGGTTTCTCTAGAGTCTAGATAATATCTAGTATTGAGTTTTGAACAACAAGGAAGACGGTGTAGAGTCTTATAATGTTTACAATATGTCTTTTATGTGAGTTTTGCTGCATCGTTCATCCTTGTGTTTGTTTCAAATAACCTTGCTAGCCTAAACCTTGTATCGAGAGGGAATACTTCTCATGCATCCCAAATCCTTGAGCCAACCACTATGCCATTTGTGTCCACCATACCTACCTACTACATGGTATTTATCCGCCATTCCAAAGTAAATTGCTTGAGTGCTACCTTTAAAATT
>NC_061510.1:187226036-187338519 GCF_022539505.1 Lolium rigidum | reverse complement strand
TCATCCACGCCACCATGCGGCCCCATCTCGTCCGCAACCCCGGCCGCATGGATTCATGGCGATGCGTCGTTTCCTGCGCCCTCGCTCGCTGCGGTGTTGCCGTGCCCGGCCGTGGCGCTCGTGGTGCCGCCATGGCTCGGCTTGGCCTCGGCGCCGCCGCGCTCCGGTGGGTGCCGCCGTGGCCGCCATGGTTGCGTTGTTCTCCTCGACTCCGGGTAAGTGCGCCTCCTTTCCTACTTCCCTCCTGTGCCTGACCTTCTTCCTCCTCTAGTCATATTGCTGTGCTGTGCTTGCCTGCTCCTGCTGTGCTATGTTGCTGCGCTCTGCGTGTGCTACTGCTGTGTTGCCTATGCTTCGATGTGCTTTCTGCTGCTGCCATGGATTGCTAGCTGCTGCTGCTCTTCTAACTTTGCTCTATGCACTACTGTTATATGCTATACTCCTACTGTGGCCTTCCTGTGATTGCTCATGAGCATCCAGTGATGCTCATGGCCTACTGGCTTGCTCCTATGATAACTATTGCCACTAGGATAACATGTGTGTGTAAAATCTTGGCCCTGGCTTGATCATTATGCATGATCCTTGTAGCATGCTAGTGCCAGTGTCTCTGTTCTTGAGGCTATCTTCACCAATTACTCAAGTGTATTCATTTATGGTGTTCTGGCTTGGTTGCCGTGTGCAATTCTTGTAAATTCACAAGAGCCGAGTGCCCCGGGGTGCTCTTCCGGGTGCTATGATTTATAGACATGCTCCCTTGAGCATGCACTGTTACAAGAGATCACCATCCTTGGATGATTGGCTCCTGTATATGACTAGTTTAATTATCTCGTGATATATTTGTTCCCGTCCCGTGGCTGATCTTATTGTCTCGTTCATGTGTTGATGTTATGCTTGGTCTGTGGTGACTGTAGCAAGAGCAAGTGATGCTCTGATGATCAATTGATCATTACTTGCTTGTGAGCAAGTGTGTGCTTCTCTCTGTGATTCACTGGTACTCAACCAGTGCTATTTGTGCTTCATACAGGCTGAGTCTGGTGTGTACTGTTGTTGGCTTAAGCAACTACTGTTGCTTGCAGTGATCCATTGAATCACTGCAAAGCCCTGGTGTTTTGATTTGTTTGTTTAGTTCACTTATCTGCAGTTGCCTAAATTTTATTGAAGTGGATAAGTGATGTGAGCTGCTTTGCAGTTGTGATCATCCTATTAAATGAGACAGGGCTAGATGGATGCCAACACTCAGTTGTGTACCCTAGCCCTCTACTGAACCCTACTGGGTGATGATGTGGTGGCTTAAGAGGTTGGTTATGGGTTGAGGTAGCCCTGGCAGCTCTTTGATGCTGTCATGGGTAGCTCCCCCCTTCTGTGACTTGTGGTGGCTTTGTGGATGCATCACTGGGCAATCCTTGTTGGATTTCCAGTGCTCTGTGCTGTTGACAATCTAGAATAGGCACAAGTGCCTATCTACCTGATGGTTAGCAAACCATGTAGTGCTAGGTGAGTTGGATAGGCTAGCTGTGAATCTTCCTTGCTGGATGCTTTGGTTTATCTCGGTGTTAATACGAGTGGGTTTGACCATTTCTTCCCCGGGATGATTTCTTCCGGATTAATTCCCTCTTTGCCGGCATCAAATGGTTTGATCACCAAATGATGATGCACACAGGGTAACCATACCCTCTCGGCTTGTGTATATTTATGCACATGCTTATTTATGAGCAAAACAGAGTTTTGCTCGGAGTTGATCTTGTTTATACCTCACTCCGGCTCCTAGATGATTTGTTGATGTAGAGGTTTTGCTTCGTGATGATCTTGTGGTTGGTTTACTTGCCCTGCTCCTCCTGGTGATCTGATGGGGCTTGATTCAGTGCTGTGGTGAGTTAGCAGATTGAACAGCAGTGGTCGTTCTTGTGTTCTTGTGTTCTTGTGTTCTTACCAGTGAAGCTCGTCGATGGCTGAATCAAATGGCTAGGGTTTGGCTTGGAAAAGCTTTTATATGCCCAGCCATTGCATCTCCGATCGACAGCCTTGGCCTTGGCCTCCCTTGGTGACTCCTCTCTGGCTTGTGTGTTGTACAGCATGCACACATGCAGTGTGAGCTGCCTGTGTGTGTGTGTGTGCACCTGATACTCTGAACTTGGCTTGGAGATGATCAGCTCGGCAGAGCTGATCCATATCCCCAATTTTCCTTTCTTTCTAACATGCCAAGTGGCAATGCCACTTGGCATAATTCCTTTCTTTATTGTGCTTGTGTGCAGGGTATAAGTGAGCTGATTAAGATGATCCAGAAGATGATCAAGTCCAAGATCAAATGAAGATGATCTTGTAGTATCTAGGATAGAATCTATCCTTGTACTTTTCTTTTTATATTCCTTTCTATTTTTCCCAATTTGTATAATGAGTTGTAATATATCATATATCTATTCTGGATATTGTAAATGACATTGTATTATGTGTGATTATCAATAAAGCTCCCATTTTCCTTAATGAGCTTTTCATAATTGTTGTATTAATTATAATTCTTGATTATTGATAATTGTTTATTGAATTATCTCAAGTTTGAATTATGAGATAACAATTTGATGTTTGAATTTGAAATTCAAATTCAACTTTAGGTTTGAACTCAATCATGCAACTTAATTTTGAATTCAATCATGCAACTTAAGTTTGTGATGCAACATCCCTTCTCTCTTCTCCAAAACCCTAGTTTAGTTGAATAAGAGAAAATTTATCGCACTCTCGAAACCCTAACCCTGTAAGGTGTCGAGAGAGAAACTTGTCCCCCTTCGATGCAGTTTTTGTTTAAAAGCGCGAAATTTCCCCAGAATTTACTATGCAATGCACATCCCTTTCTAAAATCTACCCCTCGATCGTCTCTAAACCTGGGACATTACATTGAGAGGGATATCTTTGACCTCTTCCTCCCTGAGTTCGATAAACCTTGGGTGATCCACTTAAGGGAAACTTGCTGCTGTTCTACAAACCTCTGCTCTTGGAGGCCCAACACTGTCTACAAGAATAGAAGCACACGTAGACATCAGTAAGCATTAAAGTTGGTAAACAAGGTCTAGACATATTCAAACTAGACAAATCATGTATCTACCCCCTAACCCCTAAACTCTGTCTTATGAAGTCAAGCATGAAGAGAAGTGGTTTTGGGTTTCAAACATGGAAATTTCGAAAACCTCCCAAAAACTTCATTTTAGAGTGACTAAGAAGGATACAGGCTTCCCTTTTCATTTTCATGTTTTATACTTGTTTAAATCTTGGTCAAACCTAGGATTTGACCAAGATTCAAATGTGCATCAAAATTCCAAAAAAATCAGAAAAATGAAAAACCAAACCACATAGTTTTCTTATGTCATATAGTAAGCATTAAAGTTGATAAACAAGGTCTAGACATATTCAAACAAGAAAAATCATGTATCTACCCCCTAACCCTAAACTCTGTCTTATGTAGTCAAGCATGAAGAGAAGTGGTTTTGGGTTTCAAACATGGAAATTTCAAAAACCTATCAAAAGCTTCATTTTAGTGTGACTAAGAAGGATCGGTGCTTACCTTTTCATTTTCATATTTTAAGCTTGTTTAAATCAATGTCAAACCTAGGATTTGACCAAGATTCAAATGGGCATAAAATAAAAAAAAATCGGAAAAATGAAAATCAAAAGCACATAGTCTTCTTATGTCACATATATAGTAAGCATTCAGATAAACAAGGTCTAGACATATTCAAATAAGACAAATCATGTATCTACCCCTAACCCTAAACTCTGTCTTATGAAGTCAAGCATGAAGAGAAGTGGTTTTTGGTTTCAAACATGGAAATTTCAAAAACCTCCCAAAAGCTTCATTTTAGAGTGACTAAGAAGGATCGAGGCTTACCTTTTCATTTTCATGTTTTAAACTTGTTTAAATCTTGGTCAAACCTAGGATTTGACCAAGATTCAAATGTGCATCAAAATTCCAAAAAAATCAGAAAAATGAAAAACCAAACCACATAGTTTTCTTATGTCATATAGTAAGCATTAAAGTTGATAAACAAGGTCTAGACATATTCAAACAAGAAAAATCATGTATCTACCCCCTAACCCTAAACTCTGTCTTATGTAGTCAAGCATGAAGAGAAGTGGTTTTGGGTTTCAAACATGGAAATTTCAAAAACCTATCAAAAGCTTCATTTTAGTGTGACTAAGAAGGATCGGTGCTTACCTTTTCATTTTCATATTTTAAACTTGTTTAAATCATTGTCAAACCTAGGATTTGACCAAGATTCAAATGGGCATAAAATAAAAAAAATCAGAAAAATGAAAAACAAAAGCACATAGTCTTCTTATGTCACATATATAGTAAGCATTCAGATAAACAAGGTCTAGACATATTCAAATAAGACAAATCATGTATCTACCCCTAACCCTAAACTCTGTCTTATGAAGTCAAGCATGAAGAGAAGTGGTTTTTGGTTTCAAACATGGATATTTCAAAAACATCCCAAAAGCTTCATTTTAGAGTGACTAAGAAGGATCGAGGCTTACCTTTTCATTTTCATGTTTTAAACTTGTTTAAATCTTGGTCAAACCTAGGATTTGACCAATATTGAAATGGGCATAAAATAAAAATAAAAAAACCAAAGCACGTAGAGTCTTCTTATGTCATATAGTAAGCATTCAAGTTCATAAACAAGGTCTAGAAATATTCAAACCAGACAAATCATATACCCCCTAACCCTAAACTCTGTCTTAATTATATATGAAGTCAAGCATGAAGAGAAGTGTGGTGTTGGGCTTCAAACATGGAAATTTCAAAAACCTCCCAAAAGCTTCATTTTAATTAGACTGACTGGTTAATTAAGAAGGATCCATGATTAATTACCTTTTCATTGTCATGTTTTAAACTTGTTTAAAGCTTGGTCAAACCTAGGATTTGACCAAGATTCAAATGGGCATAAAAATTCAGAAAAAATCGAAAGAATGAAAAAACCAAAGCACATAGCCTTCTTATGTCATATAGTAAGCATTCAAATTGATAAACATGGTCTAGACATATTCAAACCAGAAAAATCATGTATCTACCCCTAACCCTAAACTCTGTCTTATGAAGTCAAGCATGAAGAGAAGTGGTTTTGGGTTTCAAACATGGTAAATTCAAGAACCTCCCAAAAGCTTCATTTTAGAGTGACTAAGAGAAGGATCCAGACTTACCTTTTCATTTTCACATGTTAAACTTGTTTAAATCCTGCTCAAACCTAGGATTTTACGTACCAAGATTCAAATGGGCATAAAAATCAAAAAATGAAATACCAATGCACATAGTCCTCTTATGTCATATAGTAAGCATTAAAGTTGATAAAAAAGGTCTAGACATATTCAAACCAAACAAATCATGTATCTACCCCCTATCGACCCTAAACTTCATCTTATGAAGTCAAGCATGAAGAGAGGTGGTTTTGGGTTTCAAACATGGAAATTTGAAAAACCTCCCAAAAGCTTCATTTTAGAGCGACTAAGAAGGATCGATGCTTACCTTTTCATTTTCATGTTTTAAACTTATTTAAATCTTGGTCAAACCTAGGATTTGACCAAGATTCAAATGGGCATACAAATTCAGACAAAAAATCTAAAGAATGAAAACCCAAAGCACATAGCCTTCTTAATTATGTCATATAGTAAACATTCAAGTTGATAAACAAGGTCTAGACATATTCAAACCAGAAAAATCATGTATATATCTACCCCTAACCCTAAATTTTTTCTTATGAAGTCAATCATGAAGAGAAGTGGTTCTGGGTTTCAAACATGGAAATTTCAAGAACGTCCCAAAAGCTTCATTTTAGACATGAAACTTGTTTGAATATTGGTCAAACCTAGGATTTGACCAAGATTCAAATGGGCATAAAATTCAAAAAAATAGAAAAATGAAAAACAAAAGCACATAGTCTTCTTATGTCATATAGTAAGCATTCAAGTTGATAAACAAGGTTTAGACATATTCAAACCAGAAAAATCATGTATCTACCCTCTAACCCTAAACTCGGTCTTAAGAAGTCTAGCATGAAGAGAAGTCGTTTTGGGTTTCAAACGTTTAAGCCAATAGCCCCATTTCAAATATTTCAAACTTATTCAAATTTGGTTCAAATTTGAAAGACATACAAGTTATAGCACACATAGTGCATACATGTTCACACATAGTGCTCTAGATGCTAACCCTATAGTTTGAGGCCATTGGACGAGGTCGAAAAAAATCTTGGATTAGAAATGGGGTTGTTCGAACCCCGTAGTTGGATTTTTTGAACCTTGATCTGTAGTACTGGGCAAAACCCTAGTTTAACCTATTTAATTATAGATTCGTAGGTCGATTTTTCTACTATGCAGCACATGTGTGTTTGCCCGTCGAGTGAAACTCGGAGGAAGAGGGATCACTCGGAAGGAGAGAAGAAGGGAGAGAATTATGGTGTCTCCCCTTTTTCGGGTGATGATGTTGACTTTTGTGCAGGGTTTGTCAGTGAGCAGGAGGTGCGAGCGAGTCGAGCGAGGCCGAAAATGAGAGAGATTTGTTTTTTTGTGAGAGGGACAACCGAAGGATCCTGAAGGACCCAGAGACTTCCAATACGCACCCTGATGCGTCTTCTCTTGACGAAGAAGATGGCTGGGAGTTTGCGTTCTTATTGCACGTGACTTGTGCTCACTGAAGTGTGGGACCTCGCGCATGGGCACCACACGTAAGTGACAGACCTGTTGGTGTAAAAACTCGGTTGATTATTATAGTGCATTAGAACAAAGTTTCCTATGGATTCAAGGGTAGGAAATCCAAGTTAACTCATTTACATGACATTATTTTATCCATGAAGCAAAGTTCACACACCTATCAATTGGTACATTTTGGAGTGACTAAGAAGGATCCAGGCTTACTTATTCATTTTCATGTGTAAAACTTGTCTAAATCTTGGTCAAACCAAATTGGCAGAAAATTCAAAAAAATAGAAAAATGAAAAACCAAAGCACATAGTCTTATATGTCATATAGTAAGCATTAAAGTTGATAAACAAGGTCTAGACATATTCAAACCATACAAATCATGTATCTACCCCCTAACCCCTAAACTATGTCTTATGAAGTCAAGCATGAAGAGAAGTGGTTTTGGGTTTCAAACATGGAAATTTCAAAAACCTCCCAAACACTTCATTTTAGAGTGACTAAGAAGGATACAGGCTTCACTTTTCATTTTCATGTTTTATACTTGTTTAAATCTTGGTCAAACCTAGGATTTGACCAAGATACAAATGGGCACAAAATAATAATAATAAAAAGAAAAACAAAAGCACATAGTCTTCTTATGTCATATAGTAAGCATTCAAGTTGATAAACAAGGTCTAGATATATATCCAAACCAGAAAAATCATGTATCTACCCCCTGTCGATCTTATGAAGTCTAGCATTAAGAGAAGTCGTTTTGGGTTTCAAACATGGAAATTTCAAGAACATCCCAAAAGCTTCATTTTAGAGTGACTAAGAAGGATCCAGGCTTACCTTTCCATTTTCATGTTTTAAACTTGTTTAAATCCTGGTCAAATCTAGGATTTGACCAAGATTCAAATGGGCATAAAATAGAAAAATAGAAAATGAAAAACCAAAGCACATAGTCTTCTTATGTCATATAATAAGCATTAAAGTTGGTAAACAAGGTCTAGACATATTCAAACTAGACAAATCATGTATCTACCCCCTAACCCCTAAACTCTGTCTTATGAAGTCAAGCATGAAGAGAAGTGGTTTTGGGATTCAAACATGGAAATTTCAAAAACCTCCCAAAAACTTCATTTTAGAGTGACTAAGAAGGATACATGCTTCCCTTTTCATTTTCATGTTTTAAACTTGTTTAAATCTTGGTCAAACCTAGGATTTGACCAAGATAGAAATGGGCACAAAAAATAAAAAATATAAAAAAATAAAAGCACATAATCTTCTTATGTCATATTGTAAGCATTCAAGTTGATAAACAAGGTCTGGATATATCCAAACCAGACAAATCATGTATCTACCCCCTGTCGATCTTATGAAGTCTAGCATGAAGAGAAGTCGTTTTGGGATTTGAAACATGGAAATTTCAAGAACATCCCAAAAGCTTCATTTTAGAGTGACTAAGAAGGATCCAGGCTTACCTTTCCATTTTCATGTTTTAAACTTGTTTAAATCCTGGTCAAATCTAGGATTTGACCAAGATTCAAATGGGCATAAAATAAAAAAATAAAAAAATGAAAAACCAAAGCACATAGTCTTCTTATGTCATATAGTAAGCATTAAAGTTGGTAAACAAGGTCTAGACATATTCAAACTAGACAAATCGTGTATCTATCCCCTAACCCCTAAACTATGTCTTATGAAGTCAAGCATGAAGAGAAGTGGTTTTGGGTTTCAAACATGGAAGTTTCAAAAACCTCCCAAAAACTTCATTTTAGAGTGACTAAGAAGGATACATGCTTCCCTTTTCCTTTTCATGTTTTAAACTTGTTTAAATCTTGGTGAAACCTAGGATTTGACCAAGATACAAATGGACACAAAAAATAAAAAAAATAAAAAAACAAAAGCACATAATCTTCTTATGTCATATTGTAAGCATTCAAGTTGATAAACAAGGTCTAGATATATCCAAACCAGACAAATCATGTATCTACCCCCTGTCGATCTTATGAAGTCTAGCATGAAGAGAAGTCGTTTTGGGTTTTGAAACATGGAAATTTCAAGAACATCCCAAAAGCTTCATTTTAGAGTGACTAAGAAGGATCCAGGCTTACATTTCCATTTTCATGTTTTAAACTTGTTTAAATCTTGGTCAAATCTAGGATTTGACCAAGATTCAAATGGCCATAAAATAAAAAAAATAGAAAAATGAAAAACCAAAGCACATAGTCTTCTTATGTCATATAGTAAGCATTAATGTTTGTAAACAAGGTCTAGACATATTCAAACTAGACAAATCATGTATCTACCCCTAACCCCTAAACTCTGTCTTATGAAGTCAAGGATGAAGAGAAGTGGTTTTGGGTTTCAAACATGGAAATTTCAAAAACCTCCCAAAAACATCATTTTAGAGTGACTAAGAAGGATACAGGCTTCCCTTTTCATTTTCATGTTTTAAACTTGTTTAAATCTTGGTCAAACCTAGGATTGGACGAAGATTCAAATGTGCATCAAAATTCCAAAAAAATCAGAAAAATGAAAAACCAAAGCACATAGTTTCTTATGTCATATAGTAAGAATTGAAGTTGATAAACAAGGTCTAGACATATTCAAACAAGAAAAATCATGTATCTACACCCTAACCCAAAACTTTGTCTTATGTAGTCAAGCATGAAGAGAAGTGGTTTCGGGTTTCAAACATGGAAATTTCAAAAACCTATCAAAAGCTTCATTTTAGAGTGGCTACGAAGGATCCATGCTTACCTTTTCATCTTCATATTTTAAACTTGTTTAAATCATTGTCAAACCTAGGATTTGACCAAGATTCAAATGGGCATAAAATTAAAAAAATCAGAAAAATGAAAAACAAAAGCACATAGTCTTCTTATGTCACATATATATATAGTAAGCATTCAAAAGTTGATAAACAAGGTCTAGACATATTCAAATAAGACAAATCATGTATCTACCCCTAACCCTAAACTATGTCCTATGAAGTCAAGCATGAAGAGAAGTGGTTTTTGGTTTCAAACATGGAAATTAAAAAACCTCCCAAAAGCTTCATTTTATAGTGACTAAGAAGGATCCAGGCTTACCTTTTCATTTTCATGTTTCAAACTTGTTTAAATCTTGGTCAAACCTAGGATTTGACCATTATTCAAATGGGCATAAAATAAAAAAATAAAAAATAAATAAAAAACCAAAGCACATAGTCTTCTTATGTCATATAGTAAGCATTCAAGTTCATAAACAAGGTCTAGACATATTCAAACCAGACAAATCATGTACCCCTAACCCTAAACTCTGTCTGAATTATATATGAAGTCAAGCATGAAGAGAAGTGTGGTTTTGGGTTTCAAACATGGAAATTTCAAAAACCTCCCAAAAGCTTCATTTTAATTAGACTGACTGATTAATTAAGAGGGATCCAGGATTAATTACCTTTCCATTGTCATGTTTTAAACTTGTTTAAATCTTGGTCAAACATAGGATTTGACGAAGATTCAAATGAGCATAAAAATTCAGAAAAAAATCGAAAGAATGAAAAACTAAAGCACATAGCTTTCTTATGTCATATAGTAAGCATTCAAATTCACAAACATGGTCTAGACATATTCAAACCAGAAAAATCATGTATCTACACCTAACCCTAAACTCTGTCTTATTAAGTCAAGCAGGAAGAGAAGTGGTTTTGGGTTTCAAACATTGTAAAGAACCTCCCAAAAGCTTCATTTTAGAATGACTAAGAGAAGCTTCCAGACTTACCTTTTCATTTTCACATGTTAAACTTGTTTAAATCTTGCTCAAACCTAGGATTTTACGTACCAAGATTCAAATGGGCATAAAAATCAAAAAATGAAATACCAATGCACATAGTCCTCTTATGTCATATAGTAAGCATTCAAGTTGATAAACAAGGTCTAGACATATTCAAACCAGACAAATCATGTATCTACCCCCTATCGACCCTAAACTTCGTCTTATGAAGTCAAGCATGAAGAGAAGTGGTTTTGGGTTTCAAACATGGAAATTTCAAGAACGTCCCAAAATCTTCATTTTAGAGTGACTAAGAAGGATCCAGGCTTACGTATTCATTTTCATGTTTGAAAACTTGTTTAAATCTTAGTCAAACCTAGGATTTGACCAAGATTCAAATGGGCATAAAATTCAAAAAAAATAGAAAAATGAAAAACAAAAGCACATAGTCTTCTTATGTCATATAGTAAGCATTCAAGTTGATAAACAAGGTTTAGACATATTCAAACCAGACAAATCATGTATCTACCCCCTAACCCTAAACTCGGTCTTATGAAGTCTAGCATGAAGATAAGTCGTTTTGGGTTTCAAACGTTTAAGCCAAAAGCCCCATTTCAAATATTTCAAATATTTCAAACTTATTCAAATTTGGTTCAAATTTGAAAGACATACAAGTTATAGCACACATAGTGCATACATGTTCACACATACTGCACTAGATGCTAACCCTATAGTTTGAGGCCATTGGACGAGGTCGAAAAAATTCTTGGATTAGAAATGGGGTTATTCGAACCCCGTAGTTGGATTTTTTTGAACCTTGATCTATAGTACTGGGCAAAACCCTAGTTTAACCTATTTAATTATAGATTCGTAGGTCGATTTTTCTACCTTTTTATTATTACTATGCAGCACATGTGTGCTTGCCCGTCGAGTGAAACTCGGAGGAAGAGGGATCACTCGGAAGGAGAGAAGAAGGGAGAGAATTATGGTGTCTCCCCTTTTTCGGGTGATGATGTTGACTGTTGTGCAGGGTTTGTCAGTGAGAAGGAGGTGCAGGCGAGCGAGCGAGTCGAGCGAGGCCGAGAATGAGAGATATTTGTTTTTTTTGTGAGAGGGACAACCGAAGGATCCTGAAGGACCCAGAGACTTCCAATACGCATCCTGATGCGTCTTCTGTTGACGAAGAAGATGGCTGGGAGTTTGCGTACCTATTGCACGTGACTTGTGCTCACTGAAGTGTGGGACCTCACGCATGGGCACCACACGTAAGTGATAGACCTGTTGGTGTAAAAACTCGGTTGATTATTATAGTGCATTAGAACAATGTTTCCTATGGATTCAAGGGTAGGAAATCCAAGTTAACTCATTTACATGACATTATTTTTTCCATGAAGCAAAGTTAACACACCTATCAATCGGTACATTTTGGAGTGACTAAGAAGGATCCAGGCTTACTTATTCGTTTTGATGTGTAAAACTTGTCTAAATCTTGGTCCAAATTGGCAGAAAATTCAAAAAAATAGAAAAATGAAAAACCAAAGCACATAGTCTTATATGTCATATAGTAAGCATTAAAGTTGATAAACAAGGTCTAGACATATTCAAACCATACAAATCATGTATCTACCCCCTAACCCCTAAACTATGTCTTATGAAGTCAAGCATGAAGAGAAGTGGTTTTTGGTTTCAAACATGGAAATTTCAAAAACCTCCCAAAAACTTCATTTTAGAGTGACTAAGAAGGATACAGGCTTCCCTTTTCATTTTCATGTTTTATACTTGTTTAAATCTTGGTCAAACCTAGGATTTGACCAAGATACAAATGGGCACAAAATAAAAAAAAATAAAAAATAAATGAAAAACAAAAGCACATAGTATTCTTATGTCAAATAGTAAGCATTCAAGTTGATAAACAAGGTCTAGATATATCCAAACCAGAAAAATCAGGTTTCTACCCCCTGTCGATCTAATGAAGTCTAGCATGAAGAGAAGTCGTTTTGGGTTTCAAACATGGAAATTTCAAGAACATCCCAAAAGCTTCATTTTAGAGTGACTAAGAAGGATCCAGGCTTACCTTTCCATTTTCATGTTTTAAACTTGTTTAAATCCTGGTCAAATCTAGGATTTTTTTGACAACTTCAAATCTAGGATTTGACCAAGATTCAAATGGGCATAAAATAAAAAAATAGAAAAATGAAAAACCAAAGCACATAGTCTTCTTATGTCATATAGTAAGCATTAAAGTTGGTAAACAAGGTCTAGACATATTCAAACTAGAAAAATCATGTATCTACCCCCTAACCACTAAACTCTGTCTTATGAAGTCAATCATGAAGAGAAGTGGTTTTGGGTTTCAAACATGGAAATTTCGAAAACCTCCCAAAAAGAGTGACTAAGAAGGATACAGGCTTCCCTTTTCATTTTCATGTTTTATACTTGTTTAAATCTTGGTCAAACCTAGGATTTGACCAAGATTCAAATGTGCATCAAAATTCCAAAAAAAATCAGAAAAATGAAAAACCAAAGCACATAGTTTTCTTATGTCATATAGTAAGAATTAAAGTTGATAAACAAGGTCTAGCCATATTCAAACAAGAAAAATCATGTATCTACCCCCTAACCCTAAACCCTGTCTTATGTAGTCAAGCATGAAGAGAAGTGATTTTGGGTTTCAAACATGGAAATTTCAAAAACCTATCAAAAGCTTCATTTTAGAGTGACTAAGAAGGATCCATGCTTACCTTTTCATTTTCATATTTTAAACTTGTTTAAATCATTGTCAAACCTAGGATTTGACCAAGATTCAAATGGGCATAAAATTAAAAAAAAATCAGAAAAATGAAAAACAAAAGCACATAGTCTTCTTATGTCACATATATAGTAAGCATTCAGATAAACAAGGTCTAGACATATTCAAATAAGACAAATCATGTATCTACCCCTAACCCTAAACTCTGTCTTATGAAGTTAAGCATGAAGAGAAGTGGTTTTTGGTTTCAAACATGGAAATTTCAAAAACCTCCCAAAAGCTTCATTTTAGAGTGACTAAGAAGGATCCAGGCTTACCTTTTCATTTTCATATTTTTAAACTTGTTTAAATCTTGGTCAAACCTAGGATTTGACCAATATTCAAACGGGCATAAAATAAAAAAATAGAAAAAAATAAAAACCAAAGCACATAGAGTCTTCTTATGTCATATAGTAAGCATTCAAGTTCATAAACAAGGTCTAGACATATTCAAAGCAGACAAATCATGTACCCCCTAACCCTAAACTCTGTCTTAATTATATATGAAGTCAAGCATGAAGAGAAGTGTGGTTTTGGGTTTCAAACATGGAAATTTCAAAAACCTCCCAAAAGCTTCATTTTAATTAGACTGACTGGTTAATTAAGAAGGATCCAGGATTAATTACCTTTTCATTGTCATGTTTTAAACTTGTTTAAATCTTGGTCAAACCTAGGATTTGACCAAGATTCAAACGGGCATAAAAATTCAGAAAAAAATCGAAAGAATGAAAAACCAAAGCACATAGCCTTCTTATGTCATATAGTAAGCATTCAAATTGATAATTAAACATGGTCTAGACATATTCAAACCAGAAAAATCATGTATCTACCCCTAACCCTAAACTCTGTCTTATGAAGTCAAGCATGAAGAGAAGTGGTTTTGGGTTTCAAACATGGTAAATTCAAGAACCTCCCAAAAGCTTCATTTTAGAGTGACTAAGAGAAGGATCCAGTACTTACCTTTTCATTTTCACATGTAAAACTTGTTTAAATCTTGCTCAAACCTAGGATTTTACTAAGATTCAAATGGGCATAAAAATCAAAAAATGAAATACCAATGCACATAGTCCTCTTATGTCATATAGTAAGCATTCAAGTTGATAAACAAGGTGTAGACATATTCAAACCAGACAAATCATGTATCTACCCCGTATCAACCCTAAACTTCGTCTTATGAAGTCAAGCATGAAGAGAAGTGGTTTTGGGTTTCAAACATGGAAATTTCTAAAACCTCCCAAAAGCTTCATTTTAGACCGACTAAGAAGGATCAATGCTTACCTTTTCATTTTCATGTTTTAAACTTATTTAAATCTTGGTCAAACCTAGGATTTGACTAAGATTCAAATGGGCATAAAAATTCAGACAAAAAATCTAAAAAATGAAAAACCAAAGCACATAGCCTTCTTAATTATGTCATATAGTAAACATTCAAGCTGATAAACAAGGTCTAGACATATTCAAACCAGAAAAATCATGTATCTACCCCTAACCCTAAACTCTGTCTTATGAAGTCAAGCATGAAGAGAAGTCGTTTTGGGTTTCAAAGATGGAAATTTCAAGAACATCCCAAAAGCTTCATTTTAGAGTGACTAAGAAGAATCCAGGCTTACCTTTCCATTTTCATGTTTTAAACTTGTTTAAATCCTGGTCAAATCTAGGATTTTTTTGACAACTTCAAATCTAGGATTTGACCAAGATTCAAATGGGCATAAAATAAAAAAATAGAAAAATGAAAAACCAAAGCACATAGTCTTCTTATGTCATATAGTAAGCATTAAAGTTGGTAAACAAGGTCTAGACATATTCAAACTAGACAAATCATGTATCTACCCCTAACCCCTAAACTCTGTCTTATGAAGTCAATCATGAAGAGAAGTGGTTTTGGGTTTCAAACATGGAAATTTCGAAAACCTCCCAAAAACTTCATTTTAGAGTGACTAAGAAGGATACAGGCTTCCCTTTTCATTTTCATGTTTTATACTTGTTTAAATCTTGGTCAAACCTAGGATTTGACCAAGATTCAAATGTGCATCAAAATTCCAAAAAAATCAGAAAAATGAAAAACCAAAGCACATAGTTTTCTTATGTCATATAGTAAGAATTAAAGTTGATAAACAAGGTCTAACCATATTCAAACAAGAAAAATCATGTATCTACCCCCTAACCCTAAACCCTGTCTTATGTAGTCAAGCATGAAGAGAAGTGATTTTGGGTTTCAAACATGGAAATTTCAAAAACCTATCAAAAGCTTCATTTTAGAGTGACTAAGAAGGATCCATGCTTACCTTTTCATTTTCATATTTTAAACTTGTTTAAATCATTGTCAAACCTAGGATTTGACCAAGATTCAAATGGGCATAAAATTAAAAAAAATCAGAAAAATGAAAAACAAAAGCACATAGTCTTCTTATGTCACATATATAGTAAGCATTCAGATAAACAAGGTCTAGACATATTCAAATAAGACAAATCATGTATCTACCCCTAACCCTAAACTCTGTCTTATGAAGTCAAGCATGAAGAGAAGTGGTTTTTGGTTTCAAACATGGAAATTTCAAAAACCTCCCAAAAGCTTCATTTTAGAGTGACTAAGAAGGATCCAGGCTTACCTTTTCATTTTCATATTTTTAAACTTGTTTAAATCTTGGTCAAACCTAGGATTTGACCAATATTCAAATGGGCATAAAATAAAAAAATAGAAAAAAATAAAAACCAAAGCACATAGAGTCTTCTTATGTCATATAGTAAGCATTCAAGTTCATAAACAAGGTCTAGACATATTCAAAGCAGACAAATCATGTACCCCCTAACCCTAAACTCTGTCTTAATTATATATGAAGTCAAGCATGAAGAGAAGTGTGGTTTTGGGTTTCAAACATGGAAATTTCAAAAACCTCCCAAAAGCTTCATTTTAATTAGACTGACTGGTTAATTAAGAAGGATCCAGGATTAATTACCTTTTCATTGTCATGTTTTAAACTTGTTTAAATCTTGGTCAAACCTAGGATTTGACCAAGATTCAAACGGGCATAAAAATTCAGAAAAAAATCGAAAGAATGAAAAACCAAAGCACATAGCCTTCTTATGTCATATAGTAAGCATTCAAATTGATAATTAAACATGGTCTAGACATATTCAAACCAGAAAAATCATGTATCTACCCCTAACCCTAAACTCTGTCTTATGAAGTCAAGCATGAAGAGAAGTGGTTTTGGGTTTCAAACATGGTAAATTCAAGAACCTCCCAAAAGCTTCATTTTAGAGTGACTAAGAGAAGGATCCAGACTTACCTTTTCATTTTCACATGTAAAACTTGTTTAAATCTTGCTCAAACCTAGGATTTTACTAAGATTCAAATGGGCATAAAAATCAAAAAATGAAATACCAATGCACATAGTCCTCCTATGTCATATAGTAAGCATTCAAGTTGATAAACAAGGTGTAGACATATTCAAACCAGACAAATTATGTATCTACCCCGTATCAACCCTAAACTTCGTCTTATGAAGTCAAGCATGAAGAGAAGTGGTTTTGGGTTTCAAACATGGAAATTTCAAAAACCTCCCAAAAGCTTCATTTTAGACCGACTAAGAAGGATCAATGCTTACCTTTTCATTTTAATGTTTTAAACTTATTTAAATCTTGGTCAAACCTAGGATTTGACTAAGATTCAAATGGGCATAAAAATTCAGACAAAAAATCTAAAAAATGAAAAACCAAAGCACATAGCCTTCTTAATTATGTCATATAGTAAACATTCAAGCTGATAAACAAGGTCTAGACATATTCAAACCAGAAAAATCATGTATCTACCCCTAACCCTAAACTATGTCTTATGAAGTCGAGCATGAAGAAAAGTGGTTTTGGGTTTCAAACATGCATGGAAATTTCAAGAACCTCCCAAAAGCTTCATTTTAGAGTGACTAAGAAGGATCCAGGCTTACACCTTTTCATTTTAATGTTTTAAACTTGTTTAAATCCTGGTCAAACCTGGGATTTGACCAAGATTCAAATGGGATAAAATTCAAAAAAAATTAGATAAATGAAAAACCAAAGCACATAGTCTTCTTATGTCATATAGTAAGCATTCAAGTTGATAAACAAGGTCTAGACATATTGAAACCAGACAAATCATGTATCTACCCCTATCCCTAAACTATGTCTTATGAAGTCTAGCATGAAAAGAAGTAGTTTTGGGTTTCAAATATGGAAATTTCGAAAACCTCTCAAAAGCTTCATTTTGGATTGACTAAGGAGGATCCAGGCTTACTTTATCATTTTCATGTTTTAAACTTGTTTAAATCTAGGTCAAACGTAGGATTTGACCAAGATTCAAATGGACATAAAAAATCAACAGTTTACAACAGCACACAAAATAAACATGAAATTACATCTTAATCCCTAACTTTTACATGGAGGACCCCAGGCTGAAAGCAAGAAATGCGACCGGGTCTTGAATCTTGATGCGTCTTCTCTTGATAAAGAAAATCGCTGGGAGTTTGCGTACGTACATCACGTCACTTGTGCTCACTGAAGTGTGGGACCTGACGCATGGGCAACACACGTAAGTGACATGGATTCAAGGGTAGGGAAGCGAAGAGAAAAAACGAGAATTTGGACAAAAATAACCCAATCTTGCTAGTATGTCAAAAGTTTGTTTTTCCCAATCTTTTTGACTTTGGGTTATTTATGTCTATTTTGCCGAAAAAGCGAGGACAGAGACTGGAGACGAGTTGAGGATTTCTGGTGTCAGACTGGAAACAGTGATGCATCTAGCTTCAGAGTACGTCAGATTAATACTTCCTGAGCAACACTAGTCTGACGTAAGTACAGTGAATACGGACAAGACAAGGACCCGACATTGCTACCCATGTCCCTCTGTGCTCCTTCAAAGAAATCATACTCCGTAGTACTAGAATCTCGAATCGTAGGAATTAGTCTGACACGATTTCTGATTGTTTAATTCATAGGATTGCAATTTTCAGAATTCATTGACACTACATTTTTATATAAAAACAAGAAATCCTTCATTGTGTAACCGTATGTTACAATTTCTTTTGGTTTTCACACGTAATCAAACGTTATTGGATCCAAATACCGTTGTTTCTCAATCCTATATATTTGGAAATGATCATCACTCCCTAATCATACAATTTTCATATTCCCGCACTTTGAAAATCTTGCGAATAATCAAAGCAGCCAAAATTTATGGTGTGTATTGTATATGTTTATGGCATGCTTAGTTTCATCGAATATTGTTTGGTTGCATCACGGGGAAACCACGTGAATTTAGATTAATTGTTGCATGTTTGTTTGTGGTGTGACCAACTGCTTTTGCAACGAAATAACCCCCCTGTACGCATTGTTTGGGTCGCATGCATGATGTGTACAAAATGTTAAAATAGAAATAATGTAGGAATTGAATATGATTGCATGTTGAATTAATCCTATATGAAAGAAATCACACAAATTTGAATTGCATGTTCTTTGGTTGTAGTGCTACACAAAAAACACGTGAATTAGTATGAATTATCATGTATTCAAGAATCAAAGGAGCCACTGAGATTTGAATCCCACAAAATTTCTATGAATTTTCTTCGAACCAAACAAGCCCAACAAGATTCCTAAGGAATATAATACAACGAATCAAACGGCTTCCGTTGTTGGAATATTTCCTTAGGACATCAATCCTATAGAAACTCTATGATCCAGTTTCGGCCACAATCTGGTCGGTGTAGGCTCGAGGAGGTCAATTGTATATATATGTTTGGACCCGGTTGGTTGAGTGATCATTCTCGTGATATCCAGCCTGAAAGGTAAAATTCGGGCAAGGCCAGCGTGACGCCACAATACTTTTGAAATATTCAAAAGCGCGTAATTGTCAAATTTTAATAATAGCTACTACTTATGTGAATTTTTTTCGCTCATACGCTTATTGGGGGTAGGCTAACCCTAATGGCCTCCTCAAGATCCCTACCTCTACCAAGGTTTCCCGAGTTCATCCACCTCGACGGGTTCCTTGCCACTTTCGACCATGTTGTGGGCCTCATTTCGGGTTACCATACCACGACCAGTCCTTTTCAGGAGTCCCGAACCCGATGCCATAATATTTGTTTGACAAAAATTCAAGACCGCACAATATTTGTTGAAATAAATGAATAAGCATTTTTAAATAGCTAAATAAAAGAAGTATGAATTTTGAAAAATCTATTTTTTCTAAAACATTAATTGGAGCATTGACATGTTGAACCCACTTGTCGATTTTGCTATCAACATGACTAACTAGCTGATTAGATATAACCAAGTGGTGAAATTTGCAACATATTAGACCACCACATGGTGGAAACTGCAAAAAAAAATGTCCAAGTGGTGGTTTGTGCAACATATAGAGCAGTACAGTAATTGGTAGTACAAGATGAATGTGCATCGTCGTGGGCCCGTGGTAATATATCATGATGATGGCAAAGGATCTTTTCTCTCGCTGAACCGTCCCGCAGCTGATTTGATGAGACAAAATACAGCTCCAAGGCGTGCAAGGACAGCTATACAAGACATTAGCTTCTTCTCGGGTCACACGCCTTCACGACAAGTGCGAAGTGCAGCAGAGACCAGAGAGAGAAGGCACGCCCGTAGTACTCGTATATTGATTTCAATTCAAATTGTTTTTTTGTCTGCCTCTCCGTCTTCTTCATCTCCATCTTCTCTAGCGACCCCGCCTACACCAGCAGCCCTGCACCACCACCGCCATGCCTTTTTCGGATCATCTCAAGCCACCTATTTAATGGTACTAGTAGGAGTTGTGGACTTTTATCCATATCGCTCTACGAGCTGCCGCTCGCACTGTCCTCCAATACCTCATACCCAAACGCCAGCGTCCCACTCCCACACCCCCACACCCACTTGACCGCATCCTTCCAATGGCGAGATCGATCAATGAGAGTGGCATTTCTTGGGTGTTTCCTGATTGCCCCCTTGAAGAAATCGCATCCCGATGCGATGTCATCACCGCCGCGAGCCTCGTCGGTTCATGCAAGTTTTATCATGATTCATCAACACAAAGTGTAGCTCTGCCTGCATCTCAGCCATTTGGCGTGCCTTGTGTTCTTCATACTCACCAAACTCAGGTACCGTCCGCGCACAATCCCTTCTCCCGCGTCAAGTTCAAGCAGCAGGGTGCGCAGAAGGGCAAGCAGCAGGATTCGAAAGAGCGCAAGGGTACCTTGTGCCAACTGACGCCGCTGGACATGATCTCTTACGATGCCGTGATTCCAGATGGTGGTACGGGCATGTGGGCAGGCGCGAATGGAGATTGGATCGCCCTTCTTGGCTTCCCCTAGAATTGGGAGCTTGTCAATGTGTACACTGGTCGCCGGATTCCTCTACCACCAATATGTGAGTTTAAATCCACCCCGGATAAACTTGTGTTCGACTCTAATGATCAACATCTTCAACTGCTGAAGATAGCTATTTGCCGAGTTCCAACATACCGCTTCAAATTATACTAGTTTCTCTGTTCTTTCCATCTTCAACGCGGCAATTGCAGTCCTTCACTATGCTTCTAGCAGATGGACAGTTCTTGACAACCATTTCTTAGCGTTCGGCTACTTCGATGCAATCATCCACAAGGGTATTGTATTTGTTGTAACTCAGACAGGCGAAGTTTATGCATGGAATCAACTTTCTTGGGGTAATTTTCTCATCTCATATGATGTGTTTTCGCTATTACCTGCTAGTTTCAGATTTAGCTTTAGCCTTTTTCTTTTTGTTGTGCAGTTTTCGTGTCATGCCTGTACTTTTCCCCCTCTATATTCAATCAAAATCAGCAGCGATATGCCTTTGAGTCAAAATAAAGTACTCCCTCCGATCCAAATCAAATTGACTCAGCTTTGTCTAGCCAGTGCATCTAGCTAGACAAACTTGAGTCAATTAATTTGTGCATATCTAGCTAGACACATCCAATTGTGAGTCAATTAATTTGGATCGGAGGCGTATTTTAGCTAGTATCATTATTCATGTATGTAATGAACTAATCAAGTTTTGCTTAACCGACTTCAAGCTGTGCTTTCCTTTGCAAGGTCCGTTGTTGATCGAGCACGGCACCTATTCCGCCGTAACTTGATGAACAAGGTCGGTACAATCTTGGCTCCCGGTGGTTAGCACGATCTCCCGATGGTTCTAGACTTTTTCCGCTCCATACCCGGGGCGTTACCGATGGGCGGGATTATACTCGGACTGGTTCGGATCTTACTCGCTGTCGCTACCTCCGAGGGTCGTCATGGTCGCACTATTCGTGGGTATGGTAAGGGTTTACTTTGCTGCGAGGTGTACAGCATGGACACCAGTCAGTTGATGCCACCGAGGCCATGGAGGAGAATTATTTCCCTTGGATCATATTATCTCTTCCTTGGAGTGAACTATCCGATTATCATTCCAGTAGAACACGGGGTAGAACATGACCGTCCAAATATGGCGAGAAGCAACTCTGTTTACACATCGCACCATGCAGTAGGCCTTGCATATCTTCCTTCTCCGTAAATTTGCCGCTTCAGCTTGAATTCTGAAGATCGTACCGTTGGTTTCCAAACCAACATTAGATGGACATGGCGGCAGGTTCCGTTGTGGTTCATCCCAAGCTTCGCCAACGCCCGGCAATGGAACCTGCCTTCGCGTCACAGGTCCAGAAAGAAGGGCTGATGTACTTTATGTAATACTCATGTTGTAATGCAAGATTTGTATATGTTGAACTATTTCATTTGCATGTTTATCTCTACCTAGGCTACTCCATTTCCGTAGTTGTGTTGTACTATCTGTTGAACTATTTCCTTTGCATGTTATCTCTACCTAGGCTACTCCTCCGTAGTTGTTAAATTGATGTAATGCTCCTAAAATGCAGGCTACACTGGGTGTGTGGCCTATAATGTTATCAAACACCTTTTGTACTCGTTCTAGTAAGCATTTCACACGATAGCTCACATTATTAAAGTACTCCTACAACGTATTAGTTGAAAGATATCTCTCATAATTAAGTACCCCTCTTTGAGCTTATGCGAAACATAAATGACTATTTGTAAATATATACTCTCGTCACAAGATTATATTTAAAAAAATGGTACGTAGTTCTATTAGAAAAAGAAAGTGTGAATAGTAGAATGATGGAGAAGTGTTTTTTGAGGTCTGTGCATAGCTAGTGTTCATGGTGCAAAAGAACTTAGACTAGTCACAATGGGAAGTATCATAGACTAGTATCATACATATGATACTAGTTTTATCATGAATTAGTATCATAGTTCCATTCTATTTAATATTTTGTAGAATCTCAATGCAAATATGTGTACATGATGTGTTTGCCACTAAAATTTCTAGTTTTACGTGCTATGATACCATATCTACCTATGATACTAATTTCACCTCTCTCATCATTAATTGATGTGCCACATAAGATTTTTACCTACATAACATGCATGATACTACTACTACCTATGATACTCCCATTGTGGCTAGTCTTAATTGAAGCAAAACCGAACTGTGACCCGCCCAATCTAGAAAAATTAAGCCTATGTTATTTGTAAAATTCAGCGTAATATTAGCTCATTTTACTTTCTCTCAGCTTGTTGTCCCTCCAACCTTTCTTGTCAAGCTCCACCGCTATGCAAAAGGCTAAGAGCATCCACTATGTTGTCCACAAGACCTATCTACAAGGAAAAAGTAGTTGATAAGGTTGTAGTGGAGGTTATCCATAAGTAATATTTCCTTGGGCTCCATGATTCGTAGGAATAGGAAAAACATATGATTAGTATGGCATGCCTAGTCGAATCCTGTAGGAAGATGAGTTCTCTTTGATTCTGCCAAAGGAATTATCCATGGGATATGACCTAATGTTTATTTTCTATAGGATTATTTCCTATAGGATATGTTCCCATGAATCAAACAACTAGCTGGTGTAGGAAAAAATCCCGTAGAATCAAACAATTAGCAATCAAAACTAACTTATCTCTCATTCCTCTGTCGTGCATGAGGGTACACCAATAGCATATATATGTTGATCCCATCTTAATGCTAAGGTTCAGTTCATCATACATAGTGGGAAACTTCACAAGATAAATGGGACCCAAGTTATGGAGAAAGTTAATATTATTACTATATATATAAACACATATATAGGTGATTCTCCGAGGGAATCCATTATGTTGTCCACAAGGAAAAAGTAGTCCATAAGGTTGTCTATTATACATAATGGATGTTGTCTACAAGGAAAATTTCTTATGGGTGACCTACAAGCTTGTTGGTTGTCCACAAACAAAAGAAAATAATTTCTCTCTCCTTCCTCATACTATTAAGATGCTAAGGTTCACTTTCTCATACTATGTGGGTCCCATCTTAATGCTAAGGTTCACATCTCATACTACATGGGTCCCATCTTAATTAATGTTAAGGTTCATATCTCATACTTCCAGTAAATCATGCATATTTCGATTTATATTTTGGTGAAGTTTTATTCGATTTGAATCATAGGTTTGTGAGCAAATATATATTTAGTTTAAACTAGTTCTTGAGTACGTAAGAAGCTATTTAATCACAAGCTAGTCATCCGAATGAGATGAAATATTCATAAATTTTAAAACAAGGCATCTACATATTACTGGATTTTTTCAAAATTTTCTGAATAGTTTTTCTTTTTTAGCTTCGAAATAAGAGATAGTTTGGAATATTGGATCTAAAATGGATGGTAGATGGTGGCATATAGTCACAATGTATCTTGGAAGCATCAAGTCACTGAAGCTCTGTCCGGTTTCCAAACCAAGCTAGGAAAGGCATTGAAAATGAAGTGCTGCTCTAAAACATCTCTCATTCCAATTTGGTGCTCGCGCGGTTGCATGCTGCCCACGTATTAAGGTACGTGTCTCTGGCATGTAGAGAACTATGATTATTGGCGAAAAATATATCGAAATGGAAACTGTAAAAAAAAACCCTCTCTGGTCAACCTGATGTGACGAGACATCACCGCACCAAACGTCGTTGCAAATTTATAGATGAGTGGCGTGCTAGTCTACCAACAGTCAAATCGGCACCCAGTCGCAGCAGCAGCCTAGAGTACTACCTAGTTTTTGCCCCTTGCATGTCTATCATCTTCTTCTTCACCCTCCCAGAATCACGCGCACTCGCAGGATCTCGATCCCCACCACGCCGCATCACTAGTACTATACCTTTCTCTCCTTACCCCGGCCGGCCGCGCGCCGCATCGTTCCTTCCATAGCGCTCGCCCTCTCTTCCGAAAACCCCAAGCGCAGTTGCATCCACTATCCACCTAAATCCATCTTCACGTGATGGATTATTCTAGGCTTTGCCGGGGCGGCGGGGACGGCCACTTGGAGGCTCTCACCGGTGACAACATCGACCTCATCGCTGCGCATCTGGACGTTACCTACACCGTCCGACTTGCCGCATGTTCCAGGGAGCTCTACGACCTGATCAGCAAGGATGAAGGTAAGATGCACCATTGGGATGAACCCTGCCTGCTGATGCCTCCGCCTGCTTATTGGTTCGATGAACACTGGGACGTGGCGAGAGCATCTCGTCTGCATGATACCGTGTACGACCTGGTGCCCCTTGACCATCCTCGTCGTTCTGTCGCCCTGCCGTTCATGCACGACAGAAAATGGCTTGGCGCAAACGGCGACTGGATCGCCGCCGCCGATCATCATGGGTGCCAGTGGTTCCTCGTGAACGTCTACACCGAGCGACATATCCCCCTTCCATCCCTACCTGCTTCGAAGATTGGTCATACTAGTGTTTCATATCAACCTGCTGCTGCATACTATTTTTCCAGGGGTCCAGTAATTAATTTGTTGAAGATTGTAATCTGCCAAGTGCCCACAAAAGGTGGGAGGTACGCAGATTACAAGCTCATCGCCTTGTTCGACAAAACGATTTTCTACCTTGAAGGGGGTGGCGACTGGAGAATGCTGAAGGCCCTTACACCTGCATATGATTATCCAAAGTACTGTGATGCCATTGAACTCGGTGGCCACTTATTTGCGGTGGACGAAACTGACGGCTCCACGTACTTCTGGGACACCGTAAATGGTATTTTTCAGTCCTTATGTTGCATTGCATGATACACTGCCTTAATCAATGAAGTTATTCATGAACTACCTTGTTTATATTTTACCTTTCATAAATGACTTAATGATCACACCCCCTTTTGCTGAATATGAATGAACCGTTGCTTGCAATGAATTAGTAGTACTAATTAGTCACCAACAAACATAGTATGCTCAGTATGTGATTGCATTCCCGAATTAGTAACTCTACGCCACTGTAGAATATGGATGTAATTAACCAGTGTCTCAAAAGATAAAGTAGCACTATGAAGGCACCCTTTTTGATAACATTTTACACCCATTGTTTCATATATAACTAATTAATTTTTTGCTCCAAAAGGAGGACGAGAGACCCCCGCCATCTGCATCAGAGAGATGCATAAGGACTTTCATAAGTATATGACTTAACGATCACATCCTTTATCTGAATATGAATGAATCGTTGCTTGCAATGAATTAGTACTAATCAGTCATCAGCAAACATAGTATACTCCGTATGTGAATGCATTCCCGAATTATTATCTTTATGCCACTGCAGAATATGGATGTAATTAACAAGTATCTCAAATGTTAACGTAGAAACAGAAAAATAGAAGAAAATCGTTTGTAATTACATGCATAGCTTATATTTCAATATAAATCTTCCCTATTAATAGTGATGCTATTAATAATTATTATGTGTAAAATCTGATCAATCCGATGCAGAGTTTTAGTTCTTGGCTGTAATCTTACCGATAACCGGATTTTTTGGGTACCTATCGGTGTAAGAAAGCACCGCCCAGTGTTTACCAAAATTTGTGTAAAATTTTACGACCTTTGATATATTTTACATAAATTTTAAGTTTTTTTTTGGAAAATCTTAGCCGGTATTTGGACTGGCGTTTTGCGAACGGGTAATACATGTGCCCATCGGTATTTTCTAGAGATCGGGGAAAAAGCCTTGATTGGATGTACCTACAAGCAGAT
Organism: Lolium rigidum; assembly: GCF_022539505.1. NCBI lineage: Eukaryota > Viridiplantae > Streptophyta > Magnoliopsida > Poales > Poaceae > Lolium > Lolium rigidum. The sequence goes on along the minus strand of NC_061510.1, from coordinate 187,312,239 downwards.
CAAACAGTTCTTTGTTTATATCGGTGAACAATCTGCAAAATGGTATAATTAATTTTGTTTTTGATACATTATTTCTCCCATTTTCTTGAATAGATTTTAGTTTCCCACAATTATCTTTGATTAGTGATTGTGACGTCCCCTCATTCAAAATAACTCAGGTTATCTTTTTCCTAATTCAATGTTATTTAAGTTTGAGTAAGTTTATGACTAATATCTACAACCTCATATATATATATATATATATATATATATATATATATATATATAAGATTTAGCACCTACAGTCCTAACAAAGTTAGCTGCTGATACGTCTCAAACGTATCTATAATTCCTTATGTTCCATGCTACTTTTATGATGATACTCACATGTTTTATACACATTATATGTCATATTTATGCGTTTTCCGGAACTAACCTATTGACGAGATGCCGAAGGGTCAGTTGCTGTTTTTTGGTTTCAGAAATCCTAGTAAGGAAATATTCTCAGAATCGGACGAAATCAACGCCCAGCATCTTAGAATTCCACGAAGCTTCCAGAACACCCGAGAGGGACCAGAGGAGGGCCACATGGGGCCCATACGTGTGGGCGGCGCGGCCAAGGAGCCAGGCGCGCCGCCCTACTGTGTGGTGGCCCCGTCAGCCTTCCAACTCCGCCTCTTCGCCTATTTAAGGGTCCCTGACCTAAATCTTCGAGACGGAAAAGCCACGGTACGAGAAACCTTCCGCAGCCGCCGCCATCGCGAAGCCAAGATCCGGGGGACAGAAGTCTCCGTTCCCGCACGCCGCCGGGACGGGGAAGTGCCCCGGAAGGCTCCTCCATCGACACCACCGCCATCTTCATCACCGCCGCCGTCTCCCATGAGGAGGGAGTAGTTCTCCATCGAGGCCGAGGGCCTCTACCGGTAGCTATGTGGTTAATCTCTCTCTCGTACCCCCATACAATGATCTCATGAATTGCTTTGCATGATTGAGATCCATATGATGAGCTTTGTATCACTATTAGTCTATGTGCTACTCTTGTGATGTTATTAAAGTAGTCTATTCCTCCTTCACGGTGTAATGGTGACAGTGTGTGCATCGTGTAGTACTTGGCGTAGGTTATGATCATAATCTCTTGTAGGTTATGGAGTTAATTATTACTATGATAGTATTGATGTGATTTATTCCCCCTTCATAGAGTAAAGGTGACAGTGTGTATGCCATGTTAGTAATCGATTTAGATTGCAAAGATCTATTATGCTCTAAAGGTTACTTAAACATGAATATCGAATGTTGTGGAGCTTGTTAACTCCGGCATTGAGGTGCTCTAGTAGCCCTACGCAACGAATGGTGTTCATTATCAAACAAGAGTATATGTAGCACAAAGGAAGAGAACTTATTTATTATGTGATCAATGTTGAGAGTGTCCACTAGTGAAAGTAGGATCCCTAGGCCTTATTTCCAATACCGCAAACACCGCTTGTTTACTCGTTTTGTTGCATGTTTACCATCAACCGCACGCCAGCAAGCACTTTTCTCGGCGCCGTTACTACTGCTCATATTCATTCATACCACTTGTATTTCACTATCTCTTCGCCGAACTAGTGCACCTATACATCTGACAAGTGTATTAGGTGTGTTGGGGACACAAGAGACTTCTTGTATCGTGATTGCAGGGTTACTTGAGAGGGATATCTTTGACCTCTTCCTCCCTGAGTTCGATAAACCTTGGGTGATCCACTTAAGGGAAACTTGTTGCTGTTCTACAAACCTCTGCTCTTGGAGGCCCAACACTGTCTACAAGAATAGAAGCACACGTAGACATCAAGCACTTTTCTGGCGCCGCTGCCGGGGAGGAAAGGTAAAAGGCACTCATACTCCGGTCCCAGGTAACTAAGTTATTTTCTGTTGCCGTTGTAAGTGCTCGAAGCTATTTCCTTTAGATCCTGCAATTGCATCTTTTTGTCTCTTGTTTTACACTAGTAAGGCTTAATGGAAGACAACAACAAAATGAGAGATCTTTATGAACTTTATCTTGAATTAGGACATGATGTGTTTGAAGAGAAAATTAAAAACCCATGGAACTTATGCATGCTAATGGGAATGTTATTAGTATGAATGATTTGAACACCATTGTTGCTAATGCTATGGAAGAATTTAAGCTTGGGGAGGTCGGTTTTGATGAGAATGATCTCTTTAGTCCTCCGGGTATTGAGGAGAAAGTTTATGTTGATTATGATATGTCTCCCATATATGATGATTATAATGATAGTGGTCTTTTGGTGCCGCCTACTATGGAGAGTAAATTTTATTATGATGATACTATACCTCCTATATTTGATGATGAGAATAATAATGATAGCTACTTTGTTGAATTTGCTCCCACTACAACTAATAAAATTGATTATGCTTATGTGGAGAGTAATGATACTTTTATGCATGTGAATAAGAATGCTTTATGTGATACTTATATTGTTGAGTTTGTTCATGATGCCTCTGAAAGTTATTATGAGAGAGGAAAATATGGTTGTAGAAATTTTCATGTTACTAAAACACCTCTCTATATGCTGGAAGTTTTGAGGTTGCGCTTGTATTGCCTTCTTATGCTTGTCACTTTGTTCTTCATGAATTTATTTGTGTACAAGATTCCTTTTCATAGGAAGTGGGTTAGGCTTAAATTTGTTTCATACTTGCCTTTCGATGCTCTCTTTTGCTTCAACTACTATTTCTTGAGAGTGCATCATTGAAATTACTGAGCCCATCTTAATGGCTATAAAGAAAGAACTTCTTGGGAGATAACCCATGTTTTTATTTTGCTACTGTTTTGTTGTGTCTTGGAAGTTGTTTACTACTGTAGCAACCTATCCTTATCTTTATTTTATTGCATTTTTGTGCCAAGTAAAGTCTTTGATAGTAGGGTTGATACTAGATTTGGATTACTGCGCAGAAACAGATTTCTGTCTGTCACGAATTTGGGCAGTGGTTCTCTCGTAGGTAACTCAGAAAAATCTGCAAATTTACGTGCGTGATCCTCAGATATGTACGCAACTTTCATTCAATTTGAGCATTTTCATCTGAGCAAGTTAAGTGCCTCTGTAAAATTCTTCTTTACGGACTGTTCTGTTTTGACAGATTCTGCCTTTTATTTCGCATTGCCTCTTTTGCTATGTTGGATGGATTTCTTTGTTCCATTAACTTTAAGAAGCTTTGGGCAATGTCCATAAGTGTTAAGAATGATTGTGTCACCTCTGAACATGTGAAGTTTTTGATTATGCACTAACCCTCTAATGAGTTTGTTTTGAGTTTGGTGTGGAGGAAGTTTTCAAGGGTCAAGAGAGGAGGATGATATACTATGATCAAGAAGAGTGAAGAGTCTAAGCTTGGGGATGCCCCCGTGGTTCATCCCTGCATATTTCAAGAAGACTCAAGCGTCTAAGCTTGGGGATGCCCAAGGCATCCCCTTCTTCATCGACAACTTATCAGGTTTCTTCTCTTGAAACTATATTTTTATTCGGTCACATCTTATGTACTTTACTTGGAGCGTATGTGTGCTTTTATTTTTGTTTTGTTATTTTCATTCTCTGAATAAATGATTGTGTGGGAGAGAGACACGCTCCGCTGTTGCATATGAACACATGTGTTCTTAGCTTTACTTTTAATGTTCATGGCGAAGGTTGGAAACTGCTTCGTTCATTGTTATATGGTTGGAAACGGAAAATGCTTCATGTGGTAATTGGTATAATGTCTTGAATAACTTGATACTTGGCAATCGTTGTGCTCATATAGATCATGTTTAAGCTCCTGCATCATGTACTTTGCACCTATTAATGGAGAACTACATAGAGCTTGTTAAAATTTGGTTTGCATGATTGGTCTCTCTAAGTCTAGATATTTTCTGGTTAAGGTGTTTGAACAACAAGGAGACGATGTAAAGTCTTATAATGCTTACAATATGTTCATATGTGAGTCTTGCTGCACCTTTTTATACTTGAGTTTGCTTCAAATAACCTTGCTAGCCCAAACCTTGTATTGAGAGGGATTCTTCTCGTGCATCCAAATCCTTGAGCCAAAAACTATGCCATTTGTGTCCACCATACCTACCTACTACATGGTATTTCTCCGCCATTCCAAAGTAAATTGCTTGAGTGCTATCTTGAAACAATTCAAAAGTTATTACCTCTTATTTGTGCCAATGTTTTATAGCTCATGAGGAAGTATGTGGTGTTTATCTTTCAATCTTGTTGGGCAACTTTCACCAATGGACTAGTGGCTTCATCCGCTTATCCAATAATTTTGCAAAAAGAGCTGGCAATGGGGTTCCCAGCCCCGAATTAATTAACTTTCATAAATTTACAAATAGACACTCCTCCATGGTTTGTGATTGTTGGTCGGCACCCGAAGATTCGGTTAGCCATGGCTTGAGAAAGCAAAGGTGGGGAGGAGTGTCATCTAAATAAAACTAAAATAAAAAGGCACTCCTTCATGGTATGAGATTGTTGGCAGGCACCCGAGGATTCGGTTAGCCATGGTTTGTGAAAGAAAGGTTGGAAGGAGTGCCACCCAAAAATAAAATTTCATGGGAGCCGCTCTTTGGAAGTCTGTCTGGCAAAGGGGTTAGAGTGCCCACTACCATTCGTTGACAACAACAAACACCGCTCAAAACTTTACTTTTTATGCTCTCTTTATGTTTTCAAAACAAAAGCTCTAGCACAAATATAGCAATCCATGCTTCCCTCTGCGAAGGGCCATTCTTTTACTTTATTGTTGAGTCAGTTTACCTACTCCTTTCTATCTTAGAAGCAAACACTTGTGTAAACTGTGTGCATTGATTCTTACATGTTTACTTATTGCACTTGTTATATTGCTTTATGTTGACAACTATCCATGAGATATACATGTTACAAGTTGAAAGCAATTGCTGAAACTTAATCATCCTTTGTGTTGCTTCAATGCCTTCTACTAAGAATTTATTGCTTATGAGTTAACTCGTTATGCAAGTCTTATTGATGCTTGTCTTGAAAGTACTATTCATGAAAAGTCTTTGCTATATGATTCAGCTTGTTTACTCATTGTCTTCATCATTGCTTCGAATCGCTGCATTCATCTCATATGCTTTACAATAATGTTGATCAAGATTATGTTGGTAGCATGTCACTTAAGAAATTATCATTGTTATCGTTTACCTACTCGAGGGCGAGTAGGAACTAAGCTTGGAGATGCTTGATACGTCTCAAACGTATCTATAATTCCTTATGTTCCATGCTACTTTTATGATGATACTCACATGTTTTATACATATTATATGTCATATTTATGCGTTTTCCGGAACTAACCCATTGACGAGATGCCGAAGGGCCAGTTGCTGTTTTCTGCTGTTTTTGATTTCAGAAATCCTAGTAAGGAAATATTCTCGGAATCGGACGAAATCAACGCCCAGCATCTTAGAATTCCACGAAGCTTCCAGAACACCCGAGAGGGACCAGAGGAGGGCCATAGGGGGCCCACACGTGTGGGCGGCGCGGACAAGGAGCCAGGCGCGCCGCCCTACTGTGTGGTGGCCCCGTCAGCCTTCCGACTCCGCCTCTTCGCCTATTTAAGGGTCCCTGACCTAAATCTTCGAGACGGAAAAGCCACGGTACGAGAAACCTTCCAGAGCCGCCGCCATCGCGAAGCCAAGATCTGGGGGACAGAAGTCTCTGTTCCGGCACGCCGCCGGGACGGGGAAGTGCCCCCGGAAGGCTCCTCCATCGACACCACCGCCATCTTCATCACCGCTGTTGTCTCCCATGAGGAGGGAGTAGTTCTCCATCGAGGCTGAGGGCTCTACTGGTAGCTATGTGGTTAATCTCTCTCTCTGTACCCCCATACAATGATCTCATGAATTGCTTTGCATGATTGAGATCCATATGATGAGCTTTGTATCACTATTAGTCTATGTGCTACTCTTGTGATGTTATTAAAGTAGTCTATTCCTCCTTCACGGTGTAATGGTGACAAGTGTGTGCATCGTGTAGTACTTGGCGTAGGTTATGATCATAATCTCTTGTAGGTTATGGAGTTAATTATTACTATGATAGTATTGATGTGATTTATTCCCCCTTCATAGTGTAAAGGTGACAGTGTGTATGCTATGTTAGTACTCGGTTTAGATTGCAAAGATCTATTATGCTCTAAAGGTTACTTAAACATGAATATCGAATGTTGTGGAGCTTGTTAACTCCGGCATTGAGGTGCTCTAGTAGCCCTACGCAACGAATGGTGTTCATTATCAAACAAGAGTATATGTAGCACAAAGGAAGAGAACTTATTTATTATGTGATCAATGTTGAGAGTGTCCACTAGTGAAAGTAGGATCCCTAGGCCTTATTTCCAATACTGCAAACACCGCTTGTTTACTGTTTTGTTGCATGTTTACCATCAACTTCACGCCAGCAAGCACTTTTCTGGCGCCGTTACTACTGCTCATATTCATTCATACCACTTGTATTTCACTATCTCTTCGCCGAACTAGTGCACCTATACATCTGACAAGTGTATTAGGTGTGTTGGGGACACAAGAGACTTCTTGTATCGTGATTGCGGGGTTTCTTGAGAGGGATATCTTTGACCTCTTCCTCCCTGAGTTCGATAAACCTTGGGTGATCCACTTAAGGGAAACTTGCTGCTGTTCTACAAACCTCTGCTCTTGGAGGCCCAACACTGTCTACAAGAATAGAAGCACACGTAGACATCAGCTGCCTGTAGTCCCATGTATAGTTCTTTCTTTTTGCTTTCTCAGTTTTTCGTAGCCTTGCTACAACCCTGTATGCTCTAATATATAATGATGGACGACTAGGCATGTGTTCGAGAAAAGAAAATATAAATATATTTTGTAATATATGAACCTATATTGATGTTTTAGATGTTGGTAGTATAATTTTCGATAAACTTGAACAGACTTAAATCAGTTTAACTTAGCACAACCATATAGCGTACCTTTTTTAGAACGCGAAAATGAGGTAAACAAATACCATGTTTACCCTTTACTATCAATAGTAGAGAAGAGATTATGAACCTTCAACTCTAAAATGCAAATTCTTCTACTGAATGGATAGCTGCATCTGATACCTATTTTGCAAATGTTACCAGACTTGGGGTTAGCTACAAAGAGCATTTCTTTCTTGTCAAGCTTCATGCACTACCAACACAACCAAAAGTCCGAACTGATCGCAAGTGTGGCAATCCACTTATACAATTCAACACCCCCCTCACGTGTGATGGGAGACAAGTCAACATGTGGAAAGACTCGCAGGTATAGCTCAAGAGGCATATACGTGGACTCCGAGGGGGCAACAACAATTTTAGGATAAATTGCGAAAGCCAGGACTCGAACTCGAGACCCTGGCTCTGACACCATGTCAATCTTCATGGACTAGCCAACGCAACCAAAAGTCCGAACTGACGGAAAGGTCTAGGCAATCCACTTATACAGTTCAACATTTCTTACCCTTCGGGTGGTCACAGGGAAGCTCTCTAATAGATCACTTAAGACAAAGGGAATTAACTACAGACACAAGACTTAAACTTAAGATGATATATATTTGTCAAAATTTGAATGTATCTATATGCTTTCACTGTCTAGATGCATCTGAATTTGGACAAATCTCAGACACTTTCGGTGGGACAGAGGTAGTATATAAATGTGTATACACTAACTAGTGTCTAGTTTTGGCGAAGTTAAGACTAGTTTCGTGGGATGGATGCAGTATAACTGATATATTGGACACTCGATTTGAACACATGAATGACCAATGTCCTTAGCTTACATAGTCGTATTTATACCGTGAGCATGAACGATGAACAATGCTGCTGTTTGAATATGGTTGCCAGTAACACCCTATTCGTCTCCATTTCTAATATTGCAGAAAACCCGATGCTCCCGTTTGTAATCCCGCCACCGGTGGTGGATGATCAGCAGTACGCGTGGTTCCTCGCTCCATCTGCTGATGGCAAGCGATTGATGATCATCCTTACAGTGAAACAACATTGGGATTGCCAATGCTGAAGTACCTCATGACATTCCCTATGCTGCTAATGGGCTTCAGCTACGGCAGTATCCTCCTATTGCCACCTACGTCTTTGAGCAGGATCCCATATCTACTGCACGTGCAGGGGACTTTCTTTGGAGGCAGGTTAACAGCCCTGACGACCACTCTCTGTTCCTCGGACTCAATTACCCGATCATTGCCAACCTGAAGAAACGTGAATCCAAAGTTCCTGATGGCACATTGGTTCCATTCATGAGGAAAACTGCGTCTACACAGCATACCGGAAGTATCTTCATAATCAATACCCTAAAATTTTGCGCTGCAACCTCCAGCCAGATGAAGGTGAGACTGTGGGAGTTATCAGCCTTCCCAGAGATAGTTGGGGTAGTGTCCGACAAGCGGCTATGTGGTTTAAGCCTGCTTTAAACATTGCCCGTTCGGTGTTACCTTTAAAAAAACACTGACACACTTTTTTATTATGCTTGAAGTGTTGAGAAGTAGTACAAAGTTTTTAGTATGTACTAGTTTGAATCAGCTTTATTTGAACACCGCCTCGCTTTTGTATTTCGTGTTGCCTTCATATTATAACCCATGCATGGCTGTTTTAGGATTGACTTTATTTCAGCACTATAATTACAATGTGTGTACGTCCTTTATAATATAGCCACCTCTTGTTGATCATACTCATGAGAGGACCATTCCTATTTTTTCGCCGCTAAAGGGTAAAGTACATCCTCGGGGGCAGTGATTCTTGCTGCAGGCCACTAAACATGCATCAACTACGAGCAAGGAAGTAGATGTGCGACCTAGGTGACTGTGCGGACCCCACATGTGAACCAAAGAAAAAACATGTCAATACGGAACTGATGTACATACGACAACTCCTATATGATATGTGTATGTACGATTGAGCATCTGGAGGTGTGCTGCCACCTGCTTCCTCACATGAAGGGTTGGATCTTGTGTTTCGTACACGGATCGGACTGAAATTGTCGTGTGCATAGCAAGGTTCATGTCAATAAGGCTGAGTTTGGCATCTAAGTCTAGGCAACAAATACTTTTGGGTTCCAACGGCCATCTACATGGTATTTGCTATTGGCCTACTTGCTCCGGCTGTCAAAGCCCAATAACTACAAATGGGCCTTTCTGCTCATGCAATGTCGTCCCTTTTCTAAAGAGCCACATATCCTATGATTGGCAAAAAAAAATACACGGAGATTCTACATAAAAGTTGTTTGTATTTATTTTGAATTATTGGGTTGCAATTTTCGAAACTGCTCGTGGCCGAAATGAAAATCCTTGATCGCTCCATACCCACATGGATCACGATATTTTTAAAAATTCATAAAGTGGATTTGAAATTTAAAACATATCCTAATAATTCCATGATTTATTCTATTAACTTGCAAGATCTTGGAGCGAAAGAGCTTGTATTAGTCTGCAAAAATAATACAGATAAACCTATCATTAACAAGAAATGAAGGTTTATCGTCCAAAGAGGATGCCATGTGGGACCCATGAGCCAGCAGCATCCTCAACATTTCAAATGTGGTAGGATATCCACAAAAAAAACAAGTATCCCAAAAATAGGGGTCAAAAATAAATCATAGAAAGGAAACATTTATAGTTCAGAGAGGCTGACATGTGGGACAGATCTGCCAGCAGCATCCTCATCATTTCAAAGTCGGCAGAGGATCAAAAGAAAAAAAGGCAAATAGCCAGAAATTAGGGGTCAAAAGTAAATCCAACAAAGGAAACTTTTATTGTTCATAGAAGATGACATGTCGGACCGACCTGCCAGCATCGTCCTTATCGTTTCAAAGGCCGCAGGGGATCAAAAGAAAAAGGCAAATAGCCAGAAATTAGGGGTAAAAATAAATGCAACAAAGGAAAGGTTTATTGTTCATAGAGGCTGACATGTGGGACCCATGAGCCAGCAGTGTAGTGACATCAGCTTAAAAAGCGAGAGTCCCTGTGTATCAGTGCTAGTCCCGGATCGACTGCTAGCACACACACAGTTTAAGATGTAATATCATAAAGCAAGGTCAAATTATTACATCGTATGATCCAGCGGAAGTAATAAAATAGTTCATTACAACTTGCATAGCTTTCAAGCTAGCACTTTATTTCAGAGTTCAAGCAGCAACTAACCAAATAGCATGGAGCCATCTTCCTTCATGAAGCCACGGGCAGACATGTTGGGCAAAGACTCGTAACCCAATCCGAAGACAATCTTGAAGAACTAGTAATATGCACATGAAAGGTACAGCCCCGTGGGGTCAATACATTTGAATTGTATTGGCAAAATGACACTATAGGGGACTCAAATGGCAACCTAACACTTAAGTGTACATTTGGCTGCTAGAGCTCAGGCATAATTTTATCCAATACATTTGCATAAAGCCAATTTTATCCTATCATTTGACAAAACATTTTCTTTCATACTAATTATTCGGTAACATTGATAGAAATCAATGTACCTGGAAACCACCGGTAAATCCCGGTGAATCCTCCTACCCATGATCAACTTGGTTTGGGCGAACTACCCCTGTAGACTCAGACCATAGACATGGCACGGGACCTACTAGCCGATAGTCACTTGCACCAATTGTCATAACCCTATTCACCCATCAAGTTTTTATTTAAGAAGTTAGGATGAGGAGACTTTCGAACAGGTGCCTTGTCAGTTCGCTCAAATTGTCCGTAACCGGGACACGGCTAAGTACTTAGATTTAACACTCTGCAGAGGTTGTACAAATTTACCCACATGACCTAGTCTGCTCTTCTTCCATGATGCACATTTTGCTCAAATGGACAGATGTTGACTAGGACGAGACTTTTCCGAAGTGATCACCCAGACCTTTCTCTACGGACCCGCTCCAACCTAGATTCCCCTACATCATCATGTCGCGTAGGGCCCAGGTTCACACAACATACTCCGTCAAGCCAGAGCCCATATAGCATGTGGCTGTACGGTAAGCTAATGAGCAAGGTTGTCTATTATCTCTTTGTTTCTGGGTGGCCGTCCACAAGTGCAATACACACGACCGCCATAGATATGACTCCGGTGTAACCACTCAACATAATCCAATCCAAGCCACATTCCACCCAGGTAGTTCATTGAATTTAGTTGTTTTTCCATAACCGCTACTAAAACATTTCCATAGCATAGCTAAGCATCAACTAAATTCAATGGCGACAAAATATAGTCAGGTGGAAGTAGCTATCTACTAGGATTACAAAAGCAAAGCATATCCCTAGACTTACTACAAAAATCACTATGGTGTATGAATAAAATCTAGAACTTTTGTGAGGGTGTGTCACTTGCCTGGAGATGAGGGGGATGCCGAACAATCTTCGCAGGGACAAACAGAGCAGTCGGCAGAGTCACAATCTACAGACAAACAAACATCGCACCATGAACACTGTGTGTACATGGATATGCACAAACAAGAAAATATGAATGCAATATGTATCTTAATCGAGATTACACCATTAGTTGTTCTCTGGTTTTCTACTACATGCATGATGCCATGGGTTCGGTTTTATAATCCCGTTAACACGGTTGTGTATTACTATCGTCGCATAAGATAGACTAAACCAATCACAAAGTAAAGCACCAACTATAACGTAGTAGCAAAACATAGATCTTAGTACTGGGGGATGAAGGGTTTCATTTGATTGCATTAATAAAAAATAATCTCGCGAAAATAATTTGTACAAATTATTTTATAGTCGAAGAACGATTGTTGCAGATCATAGAAATACTAAAAAAAAAAAGTGTGTTGAACCGACATGCAAAATGACTAAAATTATCTACGCATTTTACTGATTTGAACAATATATACTTTGTCAAAAATCGACGTGTAAAACTCATGATATAGATTTTTCAATATTGGGTTAAAATCTAGTGGTGTCCGAAAAGTTGTCCGAACAAGTTGCTCGGATGGAAAAACTTCCTACACAAAAATTGTAGAGAATCTAATTATAAACTTAACGGAAAAACCAGTATTTCAAACGGAGCTCTATATCTATAGTTACAAAATTTTGAAGTTTCTAATCAGCAGTTCAAAATCAGATTTAACACGATGGGATTACCGTGGCGATTGGATTCGGGCCTTACCGCTTACCGGGCGGCCGGCCTTCGCGTGCGCTGCGCGTGCGGCGGCAGAGAGAGATGCGCGGGCGCTGTGCGTCTTGGGGCTGGCAGGGGGCGGTATTTATAGGCCTGGGGTGAGCTAGGGTTTGGGTGGCCCGAGCGGGCCTTGGGCTGGCGGCGCGGGAGCTGGGCCGCGGCGCGGGAGCTGGGGCGCGGGGGCTGGCCTGGCTGGGCCGTTTCGGCCGCTGGTCGGCCCAGTTGGGTCGGCCACTTTTTTTTCTTTTCTTTTTCTTCTATCCTTTTCTCTTATTTGAAAATGCGTTTGAGGCACCATAAATACTCCGAAAAATGAAAATGAGGTATCGATGGAAACCTTGTGAAAAGGACTTAATTTTGGAACCATTTGTGAAACAAAATAAAACATTTATAAAAACAAACATTTGGCATATGCCTAAGTGGCTAATAGCGCCATATTAGGGTTTGTGGTTTTGAAATAAAGTTTGAACTTTCCCTCCCATGCAAAGATGTCATGATGTTTATGAATGCAATGCATGATGTTTGATAATTTGAAAAAATTGGGATGTTACAAACCTACCCCCCTTAAGATGAATCTCGCCCTCGAGATTCGGAAAGGCTAGCAAATAGGTGTGGATGGTCTTCTCGAAGATCGTCTTCTCGTGTGACGCCCCGAAACCGGTACCATGAGGATTCCAGCGATCCCGCCGAAATCCGCACGATATCGATTCAGAGACGCCCTCCGACACGACGTTGAAAGGATCGTATGCCGCACCTAGAGGGGGGGTGAATAGGTGTTAACCAATTTTTAGTTCTTTTTCAATTTAGGCTTGACACAAAGGTAATTCTCTAGATATGCAACTAAGTGAATTTACCTATATGACAAGGTTATCACCTAAGCAAGATATAGCTACGCAATATATAGGAGATAGAATGGGATAGAGGTAACCGAGAGTGGAGCACGCGATGACACGGAGATGATTCCCGTAGTTCCCTTCCTTTGCAAGAAGGTACGTCTACGTTTGGAGGAGTGTGGTTGCTACGCAAGCCAAACCAACAGCCCACGAAGGCTTCACTCGGATCTCCGGTGAGCAACGCCACGAAGGCCTAGCCCACTTCCACTAAGGGATTTCCTCGAGGCGGAAACCGGGCCTTTACAAGGTTCTTGGGGCACACATCCACAACCGAATTGGAGGCTCCCAAATCTGTAACAATACAACAATCAACAACAACACATCAACACAAATCAACTAGGGAACCAAATAGGAACACTAGCATGAGATCCCTCAAACAAATGAGGGGAAATGAAAATCGCTTCGGTGAGGATGTAGATCGGTGGCTTCTCCTTCGAATCTCCAAAGATCAAGAGCTTTGGTTGGGGGAGGAAGGAGATCTTGCAAATCTTGTGTTTCTTGAGGTGGCTCTAATGGAGGTGAAGCTTGGCAGATTTCTTGTGCAATGATTGAGCAACTTGTCCCTTTGGAGAAGAAAGCTATTTATATGGGTGGAGCTTTCAGATCTGACCGTTGGGGACGAATTTCACTTACACCGGAAGTTCCGGCCAGGATGGCCGGAAGTTCCGCTCCACCGAAGTACCGGCCATTCAGGCCGGAACTTCCGCCTCTGATAAATATCCTGCAAAGCAAAAGAAGGGGCGGAACTTGGGTGGAACTTCCGGTGGCCGGAAGTTCCGGCCAAGTTCCGGAAACTTGCGAAAACCTTACTGGACTATACTGAGCCACAAACTCGGAATTCCGGAACTTGTCCGGAAGTTGGGCGGAAGTTCCGCCGGGGGAACTTCCGGCCAACTTCACCGGAACTTCCGTTCAGGAAGAAAGGAGCTGTGGCCAAACTGCGCCGAGGAGCTTCGCTGAAAAAGCCGGGCGGAACTTCCGCCTGCCGGGGCCGGAACTTCCGCTAGTCACGTAAAAACCGCAGAACTCCGGAACGACTAAAGCAATTCACCGATCCAACATAATCTTTGATAGCTTGTACCTGTCTACAACAACACTCATAAAAATATACATAGTGTTGACGTCAAACACACAAAACCGAAAAGGGCGGGAAATGTTCTTTCGATCTCCCCTTTTGGTGTTTGATGACAACACAAGTATTTGCAAGGAATGGATAATGTAAACAACAATGTGAGAGATATAGAGGAGCTCCCCTAGATATGAGCAATGGTACATAAGAAGCTCCCCCTATATCTTGCATCCGTCTTCCAAGGATTAGCAATACAACATAGTGATAAGCATATGGATAATAAGATCATGCACACATAGATAACCAAGGAAGACTCACATACGGAGTTTACCATACACAAATAAGGTTCCAAGCACATAGATAGAGTTTACAATCCAAATAAACTAGAACATAGTTCAACACCACAAGATAAATAGAATCACAAGCGATAAAAATCAAAGCCAACACGAGCTTGTGACTCCCCCAATCAAATACCCAACGGAGAGCAACCTAATAAGGTTCTCGCTCTCCCCCTTTGGCACCAAGGCACCAAAAAGGGAAAAGGAGAAACTACACGTCCCAAGGGTCGGCGTTAGCCCAGCCGGGAGGGAGGTTCGATGTAGCGCCGGGGTAGGGAGGAGTGTGCGGAGGAGACTCGATCTCAAGACCATCTGGAGGGAGAGGCATGCCATGCTGAGAGACCCACTCCGCCTCCGGAGTGATGTTCTCCTCGGATCCGGGAGGAGACACGTCCACCGCAAGTGCCCTCATGATGCTCTTCTGACGAACCCGAGACTGCTGCATGCTGCTGATACTGACGGTGGTTGACTGCAGAGGTGAGGCAAAAGATCTGTCTCATGCGGCGAGCAAGCTTAGAAGCCCAGCTTGGTGGCTTCTCATCCATGGGGTTAACATCTTCAACAGGAGAGTTGTGGCGCTTGGCCCTCAATGACTTCACTTCATGGGATGTGAGAGTGAGTGGAATGGATTGAACGAGTCTAGCCTGACAAGTCTCCATCCAAGTGTCCTCAATGAGCTTCATAATGTACGGAGCATAGGCGGGAAGCTTCTTCTCCATCACACATGACCACATCTCATGATAGATGTAGTCCATCACATCAAGCTTCTCACCGGTGCCCTTCTTAGCAAAAGAGTTGGCCATAAGATCCACTTCATAAAGATGTAGCTCATCAAGGTTGCCACCCTTCGGTCCAATGGTTTCCAGGTAGACTCTAAGCATAATATCCCAAGTAGGGAGAAGATCCGCACTCTTGCTCGGTACACCCCAGCCGGGGATGTAGAGGTGCTCCAAGACCTCCCTTGTTTGAGCCCATGAGCTATCATGGCACCTCCAACCATTTGCATCAACGCCCGGGTAGCGAGGATATCCAAGGGCGGCTCCAAACTTTGCCAAGTTAGACTCAAGGAGCCTCTCATGAGTCATCCACCGAAATGTTTTTGCTTCATCTTGCTCAAAGTGGACGCTGGCAAAGAATTGTTGAATCGACCCAACATCATAGTCCTTGTTGAGCTCCATAATGGGATAGAGCCCAAACTCTCCACACATGGCATAGGCTTCTTCAAAGTACTTATTAGCGGCCATCTTCCCGGTGTCAATAGCATGTTGAGGGGCTACCCCTTTCTTGAATTGTATGTAGATCTCATAGAATATCTCCTCTTGGGTCTTGTTGTGGAACCGCTTATCCCCAACCCTATTGTTCCGAGGGGTGAGGTAAGGGTTCATGTCACGGAGCTCCTTGTACTCATTATATTGCATGCCCTTCACGGATATATGTATGTTCTTCCCACGAACAGCCGGTGACTTGAGCCTCGAGCACTGCAGCTTGTCGGCGAGCGGTGAGCTTGGATGGTCGGGTTTGCTAAAGCTCTTCCTCAACCTCATCCACATGACCCTTGCCTCTCTTCTTGGAACCACCTGATAACGGAATCAAAAAGATAGGAGTGATGAATGAGTGTATATAAGCAAGGAGGCCAAGCACCAGAGCATGCACAGGATATCGGGTAACAACAGACAAAACGCCAGGCCGGAAGTTCCGGTGAGAACCGGCGGAAGTTCCGCCCCGGGCGGAAGTTCCGGCGTGAAGGACCGGAACTTCCGGCTGTTCGAAAACAGCGGCAGTTTCTCACCAGATCTGAGGCAATGGCTAAGAGGACCGCATTACCACGACATCCTACGCACGATCTAGTAGAGGAAAGGCATCTAGAGGATTTCTACCATAGCTTTGCCTAGAGTATGCCCTATATTTCATCTAGTGAGGTCTACCCACACATAGAGAGGGAGAGGGCACAAACCGGGGGGAGCCATGGAGGAGAAGAGGGAGAGGATGCCGATCCACGGAGAGGATCCGGCGGGGAGCGCCGGAGGAGGGAGATCCGGCCGGAGGAGCAGCAGCCGTCACAGGGGAGGAGCACCACCAAATAGATCTTGGAAAGGGGAAAAATGAGGAAGATGGAACTCGCTCACCCGTTCGGCCTGGCTATATAGTGGCCACTTAAGGCCGGAAGTTCCGCTCGTTGGAGCCGGAACTTCCGGTCTCGCAGAACCACCCAGGCAGGACACGAACAAGGCGTAACAGGCGAAAAGATACCGGCCGGAAGTACCGGCCGAAACGACCGGAACTTCCGTGGAACAGAAACTGTGCCTAAAAACAGGATTTTGACACGAACAAGGTGCACTTGAGAAGGTGAAGGATATGTCTTAGATGAGATAGGCTTAGGACAGATACGCCAAACTGTGAGATGGTACATGATCACTCATTTTTGCAAATAATGCAAATGAAGGCCAAAAATGAGTGATTTCCCATAAACAAGGAGATGTCAATAAAATCCAATGAAGATCCAAACAACTCCAACTCTTCATGAAGAAGAGTGCGGTGGCCTAGGCCACCATATATGAGTGTTATGATATGGCACCGCGAAGATATATCTTGGGTCCAAACCACTACTCATCATTTAAGCTCACATATCAACATATGATATAACGAGAATGAAATCTTTAATGTTGGCATTATGGGGGGAGGAATAGCTCAATAATTTAAACCGCACTCCCCCTATTTCCATGCCCACATCCAAACCAAATAAAGTTTTGAGACAAAGGTGTGTTTGCAAGATGGTCAAGTTAGACTCCTTGAATCAATGATATTTAGCTCATTCCTCAAATAAGAGAACCTTGCTTCATCAAGAGGCTTCGTGAATATATCGGCAAGTTGATCTTTGGTAGGAACATAGATAAGCTCAATATCACCACGGGCAACATGATCCTTAATGAAATGATTCCGGATCTCAATATGCTTCGTTCTTGAATGTTGCACCGGATTATAGGCAATCTTGATGGCACTTTCATTGTCACATAATAGAGGCACTTTGTCACAAATGACACCGTATTCCTTTAAAGTTTGCCTCATCCATAACAATTGAGTGCATCCACTTGCGGCGGCAACATATTCGGCTTCGGCGGTGGAGAGAGATATGCAATTTTGCTTCTTAGAAGACCAACACACCAAGGACCTACCAAGGAATTGGCAAGCCCCGGAAGTTGATTTCCTATCATCCTTGTCACCCGCCCAATCCGCATCGGTATATCCATTGAGAATAAAACTTGAGCCTTTGGGGTACCAAATACCATATCTTGGGGTATCAACCAAATATCGAAAGATTCTTTTGAGAGCCATCATGTGGCTCTCCTTAGAGAAGCTTGATACCTTGCACACACACCAACACTCAACACTATGTCCGGTCTAGATGCACAAAGGTAAAGCAAGGATCCAATCATGGAGCGATATACCTTTTGATCCACCTCTTTACCATTGGGATCTAGTGCAAGATGACATTTGGTAACCATAGGAGTGGTCACACCCTTCAACTCGGTCATCTTGAACCTCTTGAGCATGTCTTGGAGATATTTTGCTTGATTGATGAAGGTTCCTTCTCTCAATTGCTTGATCTCAAAACCAAGGAAGAACTTCATCTCTCCCATCATAGACATCTCAAACCTATCGGTCATAAGCTTTGAAAATTCATCATTGAAAGCTTTGTTAGTAGAGCCAAATATAATATCATCAACATATAATTGGCAAACGAAAAGCTCCCCATTGACCCTCTTAGTAAAAAGAGTGGGGTCGATTAGCCCAACATCAAACCCACGGTCTACCAACAATTCCTTAAGGTGCTCGTACCAAGCTCTAGGAGCTTGTTTGAGACCATAAAGTGCTTTATCAAGCTTGTAGACATGGTTAGGAAAGTTGAGATCCTCGAACCCCGAGGGGTTGCTTAACATACACCTCTTCATGCAAAGGACCATTAAGAAAAGCACTTTTCACATCCATTTGTTGTAACTTAAAGTTATGATGCGATGCATAAGCAAGAAGGATACGGATGGACTCAAGACGAGCCATGGGAGCATAGGTCTCTCCAAAGTCAATTCCTTCAACTTGAGAGAAACCTTGAGCCACCAATCTTGCCTTATTCCTCACAATATTTCCAAACTCATCTTGCTTGTTCTTGAATATCCATTTAGTGCCTATAACATTGCGGCACTCCTTTGGCTTCTTTACTAAGGTCCACACTTTGTTGCGCTTGAAGTTGTTGAGTTCCTCGTGCATAGCTTCCACCCAATCCGAATCTTCAAGGGCTTCAAACACTTTCTTGGGTTCCACTACGGAGATATAAGCATGATGATTGCTAAAGTTAGCCAATTGCCTTCTTGTGGAGAGTTTTGCTCGAACATCACCAAGGACCTTGTCATGAGTGTGTCCACGAATTTCAAGGGTCCTATCTCTTCTTGCTAAACGACGGGCCTCGATCTCCTCCTTGGTTCTTCTTGGCCTTGGAGGTGTCACTTGATCAACTTGATCATTTGGGTCCCCGTCTTGACCTTGAATTTGAGCTTCCTCAATTTCTTGAGATTGCTCATCCTCATGTGCTTGATCTTGGACAATATTTGGTGAAGCGCAAATATCAAATGGATACTCATCGGAGCCATCATGAATTCTTGATTGATCTTGTCCTTGATATTGTTCATGAGAGAGAGGGTTTTCTTCTTGTTCTTGGGTTGGTGCATCATTAGCTTCAAGAGATGGGGTTTCTTGATGTTGAGAGGATGAGGGCTCCACCGTGGTAGAGCATAGTTCTTCCCGAGACGCCACACCGTGTCCCTCAATGGGGCGGAAAAATCCCACACCCATTCTTACTATGGCATCTTGAGGTATTTCATCACCTGCACATACATCAACTTGCCCCACTTGGGAGCCATCATTTTCTTCGAACTTCACACTACAAGATTCAATGATAATCCCGGAGGATACATCAAAGACTCTATAAGTGTGAGATTCGGCACCGTAACCAACAAATATACCCTCCAAAGCTTTAGGAGCAAATTTAGACAAACGAACTCCTTTGATTTTATAGAAACAACTTACAACCGAACACCTTGAAGTATGAGATATTGGGCTTGTTGCCGGTGAGTATTTCATATGGAGTCTTGTTCAATCCCTTGCGGAGATAGAGCCGGTTAGAAGAGTGGCAAGCTGTGGAGATGGCTTCGGCCCAAAAGTTATAGCGGGACTTATACTCCGCCATCATAGATCTTGCCATATCCATAAGAGTCCGGTTCTTCCTCTCCGCAACACCATTTTGTTGAGGGGTGTAAGCAGCGGAATATTGATGACGTATCCCCTCATCACTAAGAAAATCATTGAGTGTATAGTTCTTGAACTCGGAGCCGTTGTCACTTCTTATTGCCATAATGAGGAGGTTGTGTTGGCGTTGCACCTCGGTAGCAAAGTCAATGAATATTTGTTGAGTCTCATCTTTCGTCTTGAGAAAGTAGACCCAAGTGTATCTTGAGTAATCATCAACAATCACCAAGCAATGTTTCTTCGCACCAAGACTTGCATGAGTAACGGGACCAAAGAGATCCACATGAAGGAGCTCCAAGATCCTCTTGGAAGAGATGATAGTCTTGCTTGGATGCGGAGAGTCATGCATTTTGCCTTCAACACAAGCCCTACAAACACGATCTTTGGCAAAAGAAACATTTTCCATTAGTCCCACAATATGGTTCCCCTTGTGAAGACTTTGCAAAGTTCTCATGTTGACATGGGCTAGGCGGCGATGCCACAACCAACCCACATCCGCCTTTCCGAATAGGCACATCGCACTTGAAGTGGTGGTCCCCGAAAAGTCCACCACATACAAGTTATGTTCGCGATACCCAACGAAAGCGACTTTTAGAGTCTTGCTCCACAAGAGGACCACAATATCATTATCAATAAAGACGGCGAAACCCATCTTGCCAAGGGCGGAAACGGAAAGCAAATTGTAACCAAGGGTTTTGACAAGCATGACATCCACAAGAGTAATGTTGTCTGCAACCACAACCTTGCCAAAACCCAATACCTCGCATGTAGAATTATCGCCAAAGGAGACGGTGATATCATTTATGTTGGGCCTCAACTCCTTGACGAGATTCTTGCCGCCGGTCATATGACTTGTACATCCACTATCAAGTACCCATTTTGAACCTCCGGCGGCATAGTCCTACATGAGATCAATTCTTGGATTTAGGTACCCATTTCTCAATGGGTCCTCTTTTGTTAGCAACAAGGGTCTTTGGGACCCAAATAGACCAAGCAACATAACCATCATATGGGCCAACATATTTAGCATAAACATCACCATAATAATCTTTAAATAAAACATAGTGAGGGTTAGCATTTCACGCATCATCATCATTAATGGTTTTTCCCTTAGGAGCTTCACCATTAGTGATATCTTTCTTCTTCTCTTGTGCGGGCTTGGCCTTTTGCTTGTTTGCCTTCTTTGCCTTGGCTCCATAACCAAGGCCCTCCTTTCCATTGTTTGATCTTTGCTTACTCAAAAGATCATCCAAAGAAAGTTTACTTTGGGGAGAGGAGGCCTTTGCAAGTTCATCCTTCAACCTAGTATTTTACTCAATAACATTTGCATGATCACATGAAGGAGTAGAGGAACTAGGCACATCATATGAAGCAAGCCTAATTTGAAGTTGCTCAAACGACTTGGATAGGAGAGTGTATTCACTCTTCAAAGCTTTGTGAGCTTTGTCTAGTTCATCTAGATCCTTCACAAGTTTCTCATGATCAACCCCAAATTGGGCCTTTTTCCTTTTTAAGCACTTTATTCTTAGCCCTAGCAAGATCTCTAGCTTTAGTGAGCTTGTTAAGTTTATCTTGAGGCTCTTCAATATTTTCTAGCCTCTCTTCAAGAGAAGCTATGGTTTCTTGACTTTCCTCAAGAGCATTTTTAAGAGCATGGATTTCAAGAGAGTCTTCTCTCTCTATTTGACCCTTTTTCTCAAGAGTATGATTTTGTTGAGCTATACGAGCCATGAGATTTGAAACATGTTTTTTAGTGTTACCTTGTAGGTTGAGAATGAAATCATCAAACTCTAGCATTTCTTGTTTCACTTTTAGACTAGCATCATCAACCCCTAGATCACTAGATATGTTAGGCATAGAGGGGTTAGGGGATAATACCTCGGAGGATTTAGCCATGAGGCAACTTTCTTCCTCCACATGAATGACCTCATTGGGGGATTCACTTGGTGATGAAGAGTTAGTGGAGAGGGAGGCAAGAGCGACCAATCCATTAGAGGTTGCATCTTCTTCATCATCAACATCATCATCTCCGGAGGTATACTCTTCTTGAGTTGATAGCACAATAGATGTGTCCAAGGAGGACCTTGCCATGAAGCAATGTGCATTCTTGTTATGAGGATTCTCATTGGGAGAGTCAAAGAGAGACGAGGAGGGAATGTTGGTGGTGACGATGGCGGCCAATTCCTTTGAGCTTTCTTCAACTTCCTCACTACTAGAACTTTCAACTTCATCGGAAGAATATTCTTCCCTTGTTACTAGCACAACTCTTGAGGGCCTCTTGCCCTTCTTGGTCTTGTTGTGGTAGAATTTCTTGTTGGAGGCTTTTGAATATTTGCCATTTGTGTCTTTGCTCTTGTCCTTGGGAATGAGCCTTCCATTATGAAGCTCTCTATTCTCATAGGGGCATTCGGCAATGAAGTGGCGCTTGTCATCACAATTGTAGCATGATCTTGTCTTTGGACCAAAGCTAGTGAACCCACTCTTGTTGTTTCTCTTGATGTTGTCTTCCTTGGCCTTGGAGGGATCAACCCAAAAGGACTTTGCATGGAAGGCCATGTGATCATGGTAGTGGCATTGCAAATCTTCCGGATAGGACATACTCCAAGATGCCCTATATTTCTCTTGAGGGTACACTTCTTCTACGGGGTTGACCACCAAGGCAAAATTGTTCCCTTTTGACATACCAATGGCACGATTGAGAGTATCATGAGAGTTTTGCTCGAGCACCTTGAGGGCTTGCATCTCGTGCACGGCATCTTGAGAAGAGAGAGAGGAATAGCATTCTCTCCCAACAAGGGTCTTGACATCAATGGGTACATACGGCATCATGCATTCAATGTACTTCTCCTTGATCCAAGAGTCATTGATGTGGGTGGCACCAATAAGCCGGAAGGAATCGGCAACGATGAGAAGTCTTGAATACATGTCTTGATGATCTTCATCCGGTAGCCTCATGAATCCTTCGGCTTGATTCCGAAGAGCATTAAACTTGTTCCTTCTCGTGCTCTCACTTCCAATGCAACTAGCGGCCAAACCTTCCCAAGCTTCCTTGGCGGTGGTGTAGTTCCGAACACGAGGCAAATCCTTTGTCCCCACACTAGTTTGAATCATGTGCAAGGCGGTGTTGTTGAGTTGACTATCAACCGCTTCTCTTCTAGTCAACTTGTCGGGGTTGTAAGGGTTGAAGCCTTCCAAGATGATTCTCCAAAGTTCATTGGAGGCACTGCAAACATGAGAGCGAAACTCAAATCGCCAAGTATCGAAATTCTCGAACGGAAAACTTAGGTGGGTCGCCTCGAATGTTCAAATGGGGATGGGGAACCGGTATATCGGGAGATAGAAAAGGTGGAGGTACTCGATTGTAGCTCTCACCCCCACTAGTTCCCCTAGGAGATGCAATGGGATTTTTTATAGTGTTTAAGTTATCACCTTCCACGGGTTTAGTAGAGGAGGGTAATGCCGAAGCACCTCCCTCTTCTGACACACCCGTGTCCTTTACCTCTACGGTGGGAGCCTTAGGAAGGACCGGAGTCAAAAGCTCGGAAATCATTTTTCTCATGCTTTCCATTTGAGCGTCCATGGAGGATCTCAATGAATTGATGTCCTCCATGGTGACCATCTTACCGACCTCTTCCGAAGCCCCATCTTCCGAGCATACTCTTAGGCGGTTAAGCCCGAAATAAGAGCCGAGGCTCGATACCAATTGAAAGGATCGTATGCCGCACCTAGAGGGGGGGTGAATAGGTGCTAACCAATTTTTAGTTCCTTTTCAATTTAGGCTTGACACAAAGGTAAATTCTCTAGATATGCAACTAAGTGAATTTACCTATATGACAAGGTTATCACCTAAGCAAGATATAGCTACGCAATATATAGGAGATAGAATGGGATAGAGGTAACCGAGAGTGGAGCACGCGTTGACACGGAGATGATTCCCGTAGTTCCTTTGCAAGAAGGTACGTCTACGTTTGGAGGAGTGTGGTTGCTACGCAAGCCAAACCAACAGCCACGAAGGCTTCACTCAGATCTCCTGTGAGCAACGCCACGAAGGCCTAGCCCACTTCCACTATGGGATTTCCTCGAGGCGGAAACCGGGCATTTACAAGGTTCTTGGGGCACACATCCACAACCGAATTGGAGGCTCCCAAATCTGTAACAATACAACAATCAACAACAACACATCAACACAAATCAACTAGGGAACCAAATAGGAACACTAGCATGAGATCCCTCAAGCAAATGAGGGGAAATGAAAATCGCTTCGGTGAGGATGTAGATCGGTGGCTTCTCCTTCGAATCTCCAAAGATCAAGAGCTTTGGTTGGGGGAGGAAGGAGATCTTGCAAATCTTGTGTTTCTTGAGGTGGCTCTAATGGAGGTGAAGCTTGGCGATTTCTTGTGCAATGATTGAGCAACTTGTCCCTTTGGAGAAGAAAGCTATTTATATGGGTGGAGCTTTCGGATCCGACCGTTGGGGACGACTTCACTTACACCGGAAGTTCCGGCCAGGATGGCCGGAAATTCCGGCTCCACCGGAAGTACCGACCATTCAGGCCGAACTTCCGCCTCGATAAATATCCCGCAAAGCAAAAGAAGGGGCGGAACTTGGGCGGAACTTCCGGTGGCCGGAAGTTCCGGCCAAGTTCCGCCAAGTTCCGAAACTTGCGAAAACCTTATCGGACTATACCGAGCCACAAACTCGAATTCGGAACTTGTCCGGAAGTTGGGCGGAAGTTCCGCCGCGGAACTTCCGGCCAACTTCACCTGAACTTCCGGTCGGGAAGAAAGGAGCCGTGGCCAAACCGCGCCGAGGAGCTTCGCTGAAAAGCCGGGCGGAACTTCCGCTCGCGGGGCCGGAACTTCCGCTAGTCACGTAAAAACCGTAGAACTCCGCAACGCCTAAAGCAATTCACCGATCCAACATAATCTTTGATAGCTTGTACCTGTCTACAACAACACTCATAAAAATATACATAGTTTTGACGTCAAACACACAAAACCCAAAAGGGCGGGAAATGTTCTTTCAGACGTGCGCGACGAATCACACACGTGATGCCAGAGGAATTAACACGAGCGGTAACATTACAACAGGATTACAATAGAGCCCACAAGAAACATATATTACAACAACGACTCCAACGAGTCAAGATACAAATATACAATACAAAGATCCAAATCATACAGAAGATCAAATACGTCCGAGTACGGACAAGATATAAATTGTACTAAGAGTCCTGAAGATAACCAGTGACGTCCATAACCCTGCCCAGGCCAAGCCGGAAGGGTAACCTTTCTAACATCGTCTTCATCGAACATATCTTCATACCTGCCCGGTTATTTCCCGTAGAAGCAGCAATAAGTACGGGTTCGTACTTAACAAGACTTCAAGACGTATAAGCATTCGTCAACCAGTCGTCCTTTGTACTTGAGGCATGCAGGGGACTTAGAGGACGCAAGAGGAACGTCATAGGCAATATGGTGGGGTTAAGCGGCAGCACGAAAGCACTAAAAACCTATAGAGATACTCTACAACATTCGTCTAATTAGAGAAGATGAGAGAGCGCATAAACTAACAGTTCTATACTCTGCAAAACATAACACAGCCGATGTGTTCCCCCCTCGCCAGGAGGTACTGGCTAAGGCACTCACACTGTTGACAAGTTTTAACCATTTATTAGTGAAGTTGTGCTAACTTACTATGCAAGTTATTATTAATAAACAACAGGTGTAAGTTGTCTATGGTCGAGTCATACAGCTCCAAGTCGTCCATAGCCGCGGACGCGGCTTATCGATAAGATTGTAACCCTGCAGGGGTGCCCAAATGTGCCCACACGCACGCTCAACCCACTTACGACAGGTGGATATCAGGACACGCACTGTCCTTCACTACAACAATGTCCAGGAAGCCACCTAACTAAGTTAACCCGTATCGAAGTCCGCACGTGCTCCGGCGTGACTTAGTTGTTTCCGTCTACGGCTAAGAGGATCAGAGCCCACTAGAGGATGACCTCTTAACAATACGTACCGCATCCTACGAGCGTGCAAGAGACAACGGGGTTACAAGGCAACATGGCTTCCCCAAGAGTAACATCATATCATCCGACCACAAAGAAACAAGCTTGCACGCCCGGGAGAAACAAAACAAACATCCAAACTAGTTGTGGCCACTCGGACAAAGCCGTAGATTCCGAGCAGTGGTCGAGGGAGACCCGGTAAGCATACCCACGTGTGGTTAGAGCACTCGGCCTCGTAACGGATAACAAGAACTCGGGGTCCTAAGATATTTAGGAAACACAAGTGAGCCGTCACAAAACGATCAGCTGACCCACCGATGCCTCCGCTAAACAATTATCAACAACTAAAGTAACCATGATTCTTCCCAACATATAACCCGATAAGATAACAAAACGGTAACGAGATATAACAGCACTAGCATGCACTACGACTCGCAAGGCAGACCCGATAACCAAACAACAGCTGTAGGAGGTTGGTGGAGGCAATATAGGCTGCTTGAGTAACGAGTGGATGGGACACGTGACAATAACGCAACTTAAGGATAGCATGAGGGAGAAGGAAAAATAAAATAGGTGAGCGACTCCTGCAGGGGCAGGAGTATAGGGAAATGCTTGCCTGTTAAAGTTTGCCGAGGAACATCCGGAGAACTTGGCGTATCTCACCACACCACTTCGTGATCCTATCCGGGAAGAAGCAAATCGCTACAAAAATCAACGGATGCACATCTTACTACTACGGCAAAAGAATCGGCATGATCATGATATGATATGCATGGCATGGCAAACATGATGCGGCTATGAAACTTAACCAATTTAATCGGAATCGAAATCCGGACAAACAATTATTAGGTTCAAGTTATTTATCTACCCTGCATATTAAATGTTGGTTAGCATGGCATAAGCATGGCATGGGTGAGCTACGGCAAATTTAAATGGAACCGGGATGGAATAACAATCCCGCACAATTCCATATTTAATTGTTAGGTGTTTCGCTATTTATCCGAACCCACAACATATGCGATGCAACAAGTATGATCGATGCAACAAGATATGTGCACATTTATAAAATAGGTTTGGTTGGGGTTTGGGTCTCACGGTATCGGAACAAGGTTGTCGCCGGATTGACGCGGAAGAAGAGGAAACCGGGGTTTCGGACTTCGAATCCGAGAAGAAGAACTTGGCGAAGGTCTTTGGTGTCGATGGCGAACTAGAATTGGTGTCGGCAGTCTTTTTCTTGGTCATGAGCAACACCGGCTAAGCGGAAATCGTTCGGTCTTCGGGTGGTGTCCATGAAGTAGCTTCCTCCTTGCAGAACATGGGGGCACCGAGCAGGATTTTGAGCAGCAGCATGGGTACATGTTGACGAGAGCACTCTGTAGTCCACCAGCAACAAAGCAAAGATGATTGTGAGCTCGTTTACAAAACAAGGAACACGCAGAGACACGGCATAGCATCTGCAGGCAACGACCTTGAACACGCAGACGTGTCACGGTGGCCGGCGACTATGCCCGAATCGGAGGCTGAAGACAAAGCGCGTGTAGGCAGCGTCGAGGACGAGCGCGAGCCGTACCGCACGGGGAACAGGGGCGCCCTTGCACGCAAGAGGAGCTGTAGGTCGAGGACGCCGGCAGCACACGCGCGGGGAAGGTGGCAGGACGGTGGGAGAGGCAGGGGTCGCGGCCGGGCGACGGCTGGCGCGGTGGGTCGACGAGCTCGGGGCGGAGCTGGAGGCGGCCGGGCTCGCGCAGACGAGCGGCGACTGGCAAGCGGCGGCGCGGCCAGGGATAGGGATGGCTGCGCGGGGCGCGCATAGGAGGAGCGGCGAGGCTGCAGCGGCCAGGAACTCGAGGCGGCTCGAGCAAGGACGCGGCGGGAGAAGGCCGGGGCGGCGGCGTGCTCGGGAGCGAGGTGGAGGCGCCCAGGGACGGGAGCGAGGGCGTTCGGGAGCGAGTGGATGAGGATGAGAGGTGGGAGGGTCAAAACAGGAAAAGAAAAAGCTTAGGGGGTTTTCTGAAAAAGAGGAGGGCCGGCGGCGGAGGGTGTGGAGAGGAAAACGACCAGGGTAGCCGGTGGAAACCCTAGGGTTTCGGTAGTTGGGCTGCCGGCTGGGCCGTTTTGGGCCTGGCCGGGTGGGAAGTTCTCTTCCCCTTTTTTTTATTAAAACCTTTTGTTGTTATTATTTTCTGTTTTATTTTAAAACCGTTTCAATTAGGTTTTAAGAGCAGAAAAATAAACAATAAATATATTTTAATTTGAGGTAAAAGATAGGGATTTATTTTAACAATAAAAATAGCGTTTAGTAAAATAATTTTGGAGTTCAATTATATGCATGATGACATGATGACTTGGAACGACACGGAAAAACGAGCGGCGGAGAAAAATCTAATATTGGGTTTTTCCGGGTCGTTACATCTCGCTCCCAAGTGGCCTCTTTCTCGGTGTGGTGATTCCACTGAACCTTGCATAATTTGGTCGTCTTGGTACGGGTAACTCTTTCTGTTGTCTCCAGTATTTTGATCGGCTTCTCCTCATATGTAAGATCACTCTCCAATTGAACCTCTTCCAGTGGTACTGTGTCTCTCAGCGGGGTATCTGCCATATCTGGGTGGCATTTCTTAAGTTGTCTCACGTGAAATACTTTATGACCTGCTGATAGAGATTCTGGCAGTTCCAACTCATACGCTACTTCTCCTTTGCGAGCTAGGATCTTGAATGGTCCTACAAAGCGGGGTGCTAATTTTCCTTTGACGCCAAACCTCTTCACACCACGTAGCGGTGAGACTCTAAGGCATGCTCTATCACCTATCTCATAGGTTACTTCCCTACGCTTTGAATCAGCATAGCTTTTCTGTCTAGATTGGGCTATCTTCAGTCTATCTCTGATCAATCTGACCTTCTCTTCTGCATCCTTTATCAAGTCTGGGCCAAATAGACTTCTTTCTCCTACGCCACTCCATAGCAGTGGGGTGGTGCATTTCCTTCCATATAATGCTTCAAATGGGGCCATACCAATGCTTGCTTGGTGGCTATTGTTGTATGAGAATTTTGCATAGGGCAAGTTTTCATCCCAGCTGGATCCATAATCTAACGCACAAGCTCTCAGCATATCTTCGAAGATTTGGTTTACCCTCTCAGTCTGTCCATCAGTCTGTGGGTGAAACGATGTGCTGAACTCAAGTCTAGTTCCCAATGACTCGTGCAACTGGCGCCAAAAGTGAGAGGTGAACTGGGTACCTCTATCTGAGACGATGCTTTTGGGCACTCCATGCAAACACACGATTTTGTTCATGTATATCTTAGCTACCTTGGCACTTGTGTAGGTGGTCTTCACGGGTATAAAGTGCGCCACTTTAGTCAAACGGTCTACTACGACCCAAATGGAATCATATCCCGTTCTGGTCTTTGGCAGTCCGGTGATAAAGTCCATGCCGATCTTCTCCCACTTCCATTCTGGTACGGGTAAGGGTTGTAATAGTCCTGCTGGCTTCTGATGCTCCGCCTTAACTCTGTTGCATACATCACACAGTGCAATGTACTCGGCTATATCTCTTTTCAAATTATTCCACCAGAATCTTTCCTTCACGTCCATGTACATCTTAGTATTTCCAGGGTGAATGGAGTATGGTGAATCATGTGCCTCTTGAAGAATCAACTTCCGAAGTTCAGGGTCTTGGGGCACACAGATTCGCTTCTCGAACCATAGGGTCCCTTCCTCATCCTCATGGAATCCTTTTGCTTTGCCCTCACTAATATTGGCCTTGATTTTCTCTAGATCCTTATCTAGATTCTGAGCTTCTTCGATCTTATTCATTAGAGTTGGCTGAACCTCAAGCGATGCCAAATATCCTTCTGGCACTATCTCCAGACGGAGGTCTTTAAACTGTTTACACAACTCCTCAGGTAGTTCTCCTGTGGTGAGACCGTTTACATAGGTCTTTCGGCTCAGTGCATCGGCTACCACATTAGCCTTACCTGGGTGATATTGTAAGTTCATATCATAGTCCTTTACTAGTTCTAACCATCTCCTCTGCCTCATATTCAGCTCCTTCTGAGTGAATATATACTTCAGGCTCTTGTGGTCGGTGTACACATCACAATGCTTCCCCATCAGATAGTGTCTCCACATCTTGAGTGCGTGCACTACAACCGCTAATTCCGAATCGTGGGTGGGGTAGTTTCTCTCATGGTGCTTGAGTTGTCTTGAAGTATAGCACACCACTTTACCATCTTGCATTAAAACTCCTCCAAGTCCTAGGCGAGAAGCGTCGTAATACACTTGGAAATCCTTATTGATGTCCGGCAAACATAGAATCGGCGCTTTCACTAGGCGTTGTTTCAACTCTTGAAAACTAGCTTCACAGTCGTCAGTTCAAACGAATTTATTCTCTTTCTTCAATAGTTCTGTCATGGGCTTTGCGATCTTGGAGAAATTCTCAATGAACCTCATGTAATAACCAGCGAGTCCTAAGAAACTCCGAATCTCTTTTGCATTCTTGGGTGATTCCCACTCGGTCACAGCAGCAACCTTGCTTGGATCTACCGCGACTCCTTCTGCGGAAACTATATGTCCAAGGAATCCAACTCTGTCTAACCAAAACTCGCACTTGCTGAACTTGGCATACAACTTGTGCTCTCTGAGCTTTTCCATGATTAGGTGCAAATGTTTCTCGTGCTCGGTATCATCCTTTGAATATATCAATATATCATCGATGAATACCACCACAAACTTATCCAAATATTCCATGAACACCTTGTTCATCATGGTCATGAAATATCTTTGGAGCATTGGTTAGTCCAAAGGGCATAACTGTATACTCATAGAGACCGTATCTTGTGGTGAATGTGGTCTTAGGTATATCCTCCTCCCGGATGTTCAGTTGAAAGTAGCCTGACCGAAGATCTATCTTTGAAAAACTTTAGCTCCCTTCAATTGGTCAAATAGTTCATTGATATTGGGCAATGGGTACTTATTCTTAATCGTCACTTCATTTAGCGAACGATAATCCATCACCAATCTTTTACTAGAGTCCTTCTTTTCCACGAATAGCACAGGTTCTCCCCATGATGATGAACTGGTCGGATAAATCCTTTCTCGATTTGTTCCCTAAGCTGTTTCTTTAACTCCTTCAGTTCCTCAACATCCATTTTATAGGGTCTCTTGGCTATGGGTCCAGTTTCGGGCATAAGTTCAATGAGAAACTCAACCTCTCTATCAGGTGGCAGTCCCGGCAACTCTTCCGGAAACACATCTGGATATTCTCTCACTACGAGTACATCCTCTAGGCTAACCCCCTTAAGAGAATTGACATTAGTTCCCTTAAGTTGGAAAGTGGATTTGTAACGAATGCGTTTCTTCTCCGGGGTTGTGAGTGTGATGGTTCTCTTGGCACAATCTATTATGCCCTCATATGTAGTCATCCAATCCATGCCTAGGATTACGTCCAAACCTTGTGTTTCCAAGACAATTAGGCTAGTGGGAAAGTTATGGTTTCCAATGCGTAGTCCCATTTGATGGCACGCAAAGGTAGCTATCATTTCTCCCCCAGGAGAACTTACTTTGATGGGTTTGTCTGATGTCCTAGTGGGTATCCTATTTCTATTCACGAATACCCTTGATATGATTGAATGTGATGCACAAGTATCAAATAGGACAAGTGCTGAACAATTGTTAAGGATAAACGTACCGATCACAGCATCTGGTTCATCATATACTTCATCCACATTGACATGGTTAACATGCCCCTTCTGGAATGGATTTGGCTTCCTCGCCTCTTCAACCTTCTTTGCTTCCTCGACCCTCTTCTCAGGACACTCATTAGCAAAATGTCCCGTCTTCCTGCACTTGAAGCATTCAACCTGGCTGATATCCTTCTTCACAAAACGGTTGCCGTTGTTGTGGTTATGTCCATTGTTGCCTCCATGGTGGTTGCCATTTCCCTTCCTAGAGTTGTGGTGATGATAACTCTTATGGCCATTGTTGTGGTGACCATTTCCATTGCGGTTCTGGTGCGCATTTCCGCCCTCATGGTTACCATTCCTGTGGTGTCCAGAGCTTCCACTGCCCTCACCATAAGAGCGCACCTTTTGGGGTTGTCCTGAATCGTGCTTGTCATGCTTCCTCTTCCTCCTTTGCACTTGCTTCACAGTGTTCTCCAATGTTATGGCCTTGTCACACAACGCTTGGTATGTGGGCACATAGGCCACTGACAGTTGGACCATCAGCTCGTCATTCAGTCCTTTAAGAAACCTTTCCTTCCTCTTGGCATCTGTGTTGATATCATCTGGTGCATATCGTGCCAAGTTGCTGAACTCCTCTATGTATTCAGACACACTGCGATGACCTTGTCTGAGGTTTAGGAATTCACTCCTCTTCAGGTCCATCACTCCAGAGGAAATGTGAGCGGTGCGGAAACCATCCTCGAAGATTGCCCAAGTCACCTCTGCTATTGGATGAGTGATTTGGAAATTCTCCCACCAGCTAGCTGCAGGTCCTTCCAGCAAATGAGCAGCAAATCTGATCTTCTCAGCGCCAGTGCATCCTATGGTCACCAAGTCCTTGTTCACATAACGCAGCCAATCATTGGCCACCATGGGTTCTGCTTCCCTTGAAAACTTCTCAGGGCGAAGCCTTAGGAACCTAGTCAGCATATCCACATGCGGTGGAGGTGGTGGCGGGGGTGGTGGATTGTTGTTGTTGTTCTGCATGTTGTTGTTCAACTGAGTTATGGTTTGTGTCACTACTTGCATCAGCTGAGCCTGCGCCTCCATCATCTGCTGAACATAAGCTGGCACCTCGAGCTCCCGGCGGGGCGGCATTCTGTTTGGTTGGGTATAGGTAAGAGTAGAGTTTAGAATTAGATTCTAAGGGAAATAAAATTCCTACCCTCACACAACACATGCATAAAAAAACCTTAAACACACAAGCATTCACATAACAACCATTTAGTTTTTGAAATACGTGAATTGCAAAACGTCTTGAAAACCCACTAGCTTGCCTACCTCATGTGGTTGGCAAACTTAACTCGAGCGCTAAGCAAAACAAAAATGGTGGTCACTCTATTAGTCTTGGGTGCTTCAAGTTTCTCTCCTACTTCGGGGGTAATCTATATTTTCTAAATGGGTTATCAGGAGGTAAGCCATCTAAGTTAGAGGATTTTTTTTTTGAAGATGGAGTAGGAAAGACTACAAGAAATTCGCAAACAATATATCTTTTTGATAGAAACAAGATAAGATGGATTTTTTATTCCTACGTGTCGTCGTGGTGAACAGACAAATGCCATAGGATGGCTTAAGTTGGGGCCGAATGGGCGCTAGAGGATTCGGGGGAGGGTTTTTGATTAGATTGGATGAACTTCAGGATGCTTTCCTCAAGAACTTGGCCAAAGCCAGAGGTAGAAGAAGAAAGACACAAGGAAGAACTCTGCTCTAGATCTCTCTCTTCATTGATCTCAACAGATTACAGGTTTTTGGATACAAGATAGCTTATGAACGTACGTTCCCGCGATGGGGGTGTGCCCCCTCTCCTTATATAGGGGAGAGGGTGGCTTACAGGGGAAGAAACCCTAATGGCATATTTGAACAGACAAACTACTTCACAAAGTTACTTTAATCATAGGTGACGCCGGTATCTTCTTTAATCAGGGAGGCTGACGTTCTCCGATTGCTTTTGGCGTCACCTTCCTCTTTGGCGTCAGGGCTTCGTTTAAAGCTACTTTGCTTAGCTCATCTTTGTCCTCTAGCTCCTGAGAGAATCTTTGACCAGTCTTGCCGACGTGCTACAATGCACTTCTTACCGGCAATCCGGTGTCTTCTTAGCTCATACCGGTATGCCCCTCTTTGGGATACCGGTAAGATTTACTTAGCCCAGTAGCTTATCCGGAATGAACTTCAAACCGGTATCTTGATGGCTCAAACCATCCGGTTTGGCATGCCTTTGGCATACCGGGGGTCATCCCCCCAACATTAGTCCCCGAAGCTGGTATAGTCCGGTGGATCTCATCCGACGGGCCATAGCAGGTTCCCATCTTACAAGGTACCGGTTTAGTCATTCCGGCACCCTGCTCAGCTCTTCCGGCATCTCTGCCTTAGTTTCTTTCTATTACCTTCCGGATTCTTCCAGTACCTATGACATTAAACTCCTCCTCGGTGAAGTCGAGAATTTCTCGGGTACAGTGCCTATCAGAGACATGCGCACTGTATCTGACGCGCCAGTGCCAAGGGTCACTTCCCTTCGGCTTCTGCGCCAGCATTTATGCCGCCGCACCGGATCCCCGCTGCCGTTCTGGATCCGTGCGGCCTCCCTGTGGCATTTTGTTTTCCGCACATGTATTTTCATGCCACGTGGCGGCCCACGAACTGAACCGCCGCTGCCCAGCGGTTGCCAGCCCTCTACTTCGTCTTCCTATTTAAGGGGGGTGCGGTTCCTTCTTCTCCCTTTCTCCGCATTCACAACTCCCTCGCGCACTCAGAGCTCTTAGCCCTCTTGCGCCTTCGCTGCCGCCGTTCGTCGCCAGAGCTCCGCCGCCCGGTGAACCTCCGCTGCGACTCCGCCAAGCCTCGCGGAGCCTCGCCGCGCAGCGATTCACCATTGCACGTCTTCTGCCGCTGCACCGTACACTCTCCGGCGACCTCTGCTCCCCTTCTTCGTCGGACCTCATCGGCGACTGCGAGCCCGCTGCTTCTCCGGTGACCACCTTCTTCAGCGTTTCGCGCCGCCCCAGGTTAGCCTCAATGCTTCTTTGCTCTCTCCTTTTTCTCGATTTCCAGATCTTGGGCCGGTAGAGTATTTACACTTTCTTTTCTTTTGCTTTTTCTCTTACTCGTAGATCTTCGCGCAAGGGTAGATCTTGGAAAATCAGTTTTTTTGGTAGAATCCAGCGTCTCTCAGATTCGTATGTCTAGCGAGGAGTATCTATCCGAACCATCCTCCAGTAGCCACCAGAGCGAAGCTTCCGATGGGCTCTCGGCTGAGCTTGCCCGGATGGAAACCGATACCGGAAGAGATCAAGAGGCCAGCAGCTCTAGCCAAGCTTCCGGAGTAGATCTATCCGGTGTCACCCATGGGGCCTGGAAGGGCTCTGACGTGACACATCACGAAATTGACTGGCTGTACCGGTCTAGAAGGATACCGGAAGGAGTATCCTGCCGGCTTCCGCGCGACGAGATCGAACCGGTACTTGAACCCGGTGAGTTCGTCGTTTTCCTTGCTCACTTCGAGCGCGGCTTCGGCCTTCCTGCTTCTGATTTCTTTCGCCAGTTTCTGGAATTTTACCAACTCCAGCCTCACCACCTTCCTGGCAATGCCATTTTCTACCTTTCTTGTTACGTTTCCTTCATGGAGGGCTACATCGGCCTCCGTCCCACTCGCGAGACTTTTGCTCGCTTCTTTTCTCTTCGGATCAATTCCGTCCAGGGCAAGGAAATTCCTAAGCCCAAACCCCCCGTTCAATGCGGGTCTTGTATCATCGGCACTCGTCAAGGGAGCCCCTTTTTTAAATTCTCCGGTTTCGAGTCATGCCGGGCATGGCAAGAGACCTTTTTCTACGTGAAGAACGCCGGCGCTGCAGATCTCATCAATCTGCCGGCTTTCAATCCGGGAGTGCCTACGAAGGCCAATTGGGGCTATAATCCTGGGACCAATCATATTGAGACGAACCGGATTATTCGCTTCATGGATCAGTTGATGAGGGAGACAGACATCTGTTCTGACGATATTATCCGCACCTTCATCTCACGCCGGCTGCTTCCCCTCAAGCGCCGGGCCCATAAAATAAGCGAAATGTACGGCCCTAGCGATCCTACCAAGATCACCGGCCTCCCTCTAAGCAAGGAGGATGTAGTCCTTAAGGCTAGGCAGATCTGCCAAACCGCCATGCCGATGGACTGGGATGGGGCTTCCTGCCTCTTAGCTCCAACAACCCTCCAACTGATGAAGTAAGAGATTATGCAATCCGGGTTGTTTTCAGGTAGCTTTTCGATGTATGACTAACTGTCTTTCTATTCCTTTCCAGGCAAAACAACGCTTCCCTCGCATCGCGGCGGATCAGCGAGGCCCTTGCCGGAAGCGGGCTCTGGACACGGTGGACCCGGATCCTTATATTCATTGGACCGACCTCAAGATGGGCCGCACCCACACCCCGCGCCCCGGTAACTTCTCATCCGAAGCTTCCGGTTCCGACGATGACGTTACTATTCTTGAGGTATCTTTTTCCTTCACCTCCTCATATGTTTTCTTGCTGTAGATGCTCCCTCAGCCAGCACCAACCCACAGGTCCTGGACCACGCCACGCCGCTTCAGGCCGAGGTTGGCCATGAGTTCCTGGAGAAGCTCACCTCCCAGGGCAAGAAGAAGAAGGCGCTGGCATCTGACGCCGGCCCCAGCGAGGCTCCTCCCGCCAAGCGCCCCCGGCAAGAAGTTGTCGGCGGGAAGGTGGTCTCCAGGAAGAACTACCGGAGACGGGAGATGCCGGTTGCTTCCGGGTAAGCTTCCGCTTTTTTCCTTGTTTTTGTTCCGCGAAGTTCTTTTCCGGTTGTTTTTCTGAATCTTTTTTCTTTCTATCTCTTTTAGTGCTGCACTCAAGATATCCAAGAGTGCTTCCGTGTGGCACCCCCGGGATCAGGGTTAGACAAATACCAGATCTTCGTCTGATATAAGCCTAACCTAGAGCTCGAGAGACTACAGTGAGAGAATCGGTAACACAACAGTGACTCTACGACTCAAGAAGTAATACAAGCTCATAACTGAGCGAAGAACCAAAGCATTACAAGCAGAGGTCACTGACCTGGCATTCATCAATCAACGGAAGTGAAGTTATGCTATTAGACATAGCAAGATAGCAAAAGGCCTAATAGGCCAGGAGCATAACGGCGACGTCCCAGCCCATAGATTCCAGGCTGCCACCTGGGAACCCCAAGCTACTTGTCGATGTCGACCTAGAAACCACCATCTGTTGGAGCGACTTCGTCTGAAACAAAAGCATGTAAAGATGAGTACAGGGGCTCAGCAAGACTTAGTACAACCTTTTAGCAAAGCGGGTATGCGGGCTTTCTGTAGAGCTTCTTTAGCGTAAAGCCAGTTTTCCTTTGTTAAACAAGAGGGAGAAGAAACTCGACTACTCAGAACCTTTAAAAGGGGATAAGAGAGCGATATCTTAGCTCTATTGATCATCATGTTGTATCCACCAATCTTCATCATCTTGAACCACTATCCTCGGATCACCCCCTCAACACCCGGAGAAGGTATCCGTAAACACACATTGTTTGCCAAGTTTTACGATCAGGTTAAAGTTGTTTATGATCACAGAATCCATTCCCAAGTCGTCCGTAACCGTGGACACGGCTTTTCGAAAAGATTTAACCCTGCAGGGGTGCACAACTTTATCCACACGTGCCAACCGATTCTTAGTGCCAGAACATTAGCTCTCTTCCTTGGAAAGCCGGCAGAGAGTGGTTGACCACGACCTTTACCTTGCTGTCGCCGAGACCATGAGTCACGCGCTAAGGATTGTTCCGCCGTAACGGGTCAAGTCC
This sequence comes from Lolium rigidum, assembly GCF_022539505.1. Lineage (NCBI taxonomy): Eukaryota > Viridiplantae > Streptophyta > Magnoliopsida > Poales > Poaceae > Lolium > Lolium rigidum. The sequence goes on along the minus strand of NC_061510.1, from coordinate 187,274,958 downwards.
CGAAGTCGGTCCTTAACGATGTGAGGCGAGGTGGGTTTCACCGGGGACTCTAACCCAAGCCACCTCGGCCACGCTTACCTACCTGTATGCTATGCACCTTTTCACAAACATTTTCAATGCATATGTCCAAATAACGCGCAAACTATGTGACTCATGGAATCTACTAGGCAAGTTAGTGAGTCGAGAGGGTACCATAATAGGGCATCGTGTGGTTGTACGCTCAGTCTTGGTTCAAGAGGCGAGAACTCTCGGTTCCTAGGTTTGGCAGAAACGAAACAACCCACCACATCCCAATGTGGTCTCTCGTCTGAGCCTTTAATCATGTTTAACAACATCTCTATACTTACCATGTCAACCTGTCATGCTAGTTTCATTTCATTGTATGGCTCCAGTCCGAAGACCGGAGTAATAGCGTAACGAACTAAGCATGGCTAAGCATAAAGATATAAAGGCTCTAGCGATGCACACATGCGAAACCTAGTTATGCTAGGAGCAGTAGATCATGGATTTGAGGCTACAAGGGTGGAGCATGCAATAGATAGGATAACTCTACCTATCGATAAAAGACAGTTGAATCGTATGCAATATGTAGGAACCAGAGTAAAAGCATTTCGAAATCATATATGAACCAGGCTAGGGCTTGCCTTTGTCCCTGACAAACCAATATGGATCTTCGGAGATCCCAAGCTTGAATTGTTCGTCGATGGACAATCATTGATCTACGTCGTTGTCGATCTTCATTGTCTCGGCACGTGCTCTATCGGTCGCGAAGAAGCAAATACTAGAAAGAGAGAAATAACAATCAACACATGGCATCGATGCAATGCGCATACAAGGATGATGATATGACATGTTTAATAGAAATGAAATTGATCCTATAACATGCTCATCAAATTAAATAGGGTTGGAATGCATAATACCTTGCAATTCCATAAACCCCGCATATTAAAGAAAAGGGTTCATTTGTTCTTCTATTAAGGACAGAGTTCAAAGTTGTTTAACAATGCCTGCTTTTGATACTAAAGTGTAGATCTCATTTTTTTGAAGATTTTGATATATTATACACATTTTTTTGATTTAAAATGAAAAAGATATTGATTTTACAAGTTTTATCCATTTTTTGGAATTTCTTGAAAATATTAAAAGTCTGACATGCCGGACCCACTGTCAGGGTTTTATTCATTTCCTAAATATTTACGAAATGATTAAATGTCTGACAGAGAGACCCCACATATCATGGATTTATTATTTACAGAAACATAAAACAAAAAGAAAAGAAAAGCCACCTGGCAACCGGGTCCCACCGGGTCAACCGCCGGTGGTTGACCACGGCGTCCTGGCGCTGGCGGCGAGCGGAGCGGCGGCTACGGGGAGCCCCTGGTCGCGCGACCAGGCGCGTTAGACGTGCGCGATCGAGGCGAGTCGCCTGGTGGTGGCGCCGCCCGAAGGAGGTCGCCGGAGCGGCGCCGGCGTTGAGCAGCGCGGCGGCCGGGAGCAGGCGCGCGAGGTGGAGGCGATTGGAAGTGGGAGAGAGAGCGCGGAGGGGCGCGCTGGAACCGGTGGCTCACCGTGAGCGTCATGGACGGGTCAGCGAGGCCGGGGGAGGCCGGAGTCGACGGCGGCGACGGCGGCCGGTGTCGAGGAAGAACGGCGCGGCATCGGCTACTGCGGCCTCCCCTCGTTGATTCCTTCGAAGGGGAGGAGAAGCAAGAGGAGGCGGAGCCGTTGGTGGTCGCGGCTGGGCGCGGGGAGGCTCAGAGCGGCGGCGACAGCGAGTTGGCCGTGGGCTAGGGTTTCGCCTCGCGGCGCAGAGAAGAGGAGGAGAGGGCCAGGGAGAAGGAGAAGATAGGGGAGAAGGAGAGGGCGTCGGGGTCCTTATCCTCAACCAGGGCGGCGAGCGGCGGCGCGCATCGCGGCTGGGATCGACGGCCGGCGCTGCGACAGGCAGCAGCCTGCCTGGCTGTAGGTTGAAGACAAGGGGCAATTTTGCCCATAAACCCCTAGGTTTGGGATTTTCCTGGAATTTTTAAAACAACACAAAAATAAATCCTTTTGATAGTTTTGCAACCTTTTGGAGATCCAAATTAACTCAAATATTTTAGGGGAAATATTTTGTGGCCTTCCTAATAATAATTGAAAGTCCACACATTTTTGTTTTGGGGTTTTCAAACATTTGAACACATTTCAAATAGAGGTAGAACTTTGGAACTTTAAGGTTTCCACTTCATTTTGAAATGCAAATTTTCTTAATGCATTCTACATGATGCTCATGAATGCACAAACAACTCCTAATTAGGGTTTGCTAAAACAGGGATGTTACAACTCTATCCCCCTTAAAAGAATCTCGTCCCCGAGATTCCTAAAGTAGGAAAAGAGAAGGTACCACGGACTACACCGGTCTTGAACAAGCTTGTCGATACCACGATGATCTTCTTTGCTGAAGAAGTTGATCCATGACATCATGATTGAGACGCTTCATTTTTCTTCCTTCTAGGTTGTTGCTCAGCCGCACCTAAAGGAAAGAGGGAATAACTCTAGAACGATGGATCTTCAAGAAGATCGAGTATCTCATGGTCAACTCATGGAAGGAGTGCTTAAAAACATCTCTTGAGAAGACAAGCATGAGACACGTCAAGGTAACAGAGGAGACGGAAGAAGTTTCAAATTTTGGTAGGCAATAATGGCTCCACACTTGACAAGAATACGAAAAGATAAGGTATCGTAGAGTTAAATTGCCTTTGATATCATAACGAGGCACTCTTAGGACGGGTGACTCGTAGAATCACAAAGGGTTATGCAACCAGAGCAACTTTGGATTTAAGAATCATAGTCACTCTTCTTGCATGGGTACATGAAATGATTGAAGCGTATTCAAAAGACTGGGGCCTACATGGCTGACGAATTCACAAAACATGTGAATTGATTGTAACTTCAGGTACAAGCAACAGGAAGGGAAGGAGCACTAGCTAGTGAAGTGCCAATGATCACCGGGGAGTGAAATTTCTCCGAACGAAGTTATTGTCACCGGAGAAATAATTTCGAGGGATTGACCGGAAGACACTTAGCAACTCTGCTTATAATGTTCTCCTTGATGTTATATACACCAATGTTTAGGCTATTGACGAGCCTTCAATAGGTCATCAAGCTAAGGTCAAGACTTCGGAATTGAAAAGACATCATAAGGGCAACTCCTAAAATGAGTCACATACGATCCTTATGGAGAGTGGTTATTCTTGATGATTCAAGAGATTATGACATTAGGCCTTCCGACTAATTGTGTTAACCACGACATCAATCTTGTCTGAGTTACAAAGAGACCTATCCCAAAAATCCTTGAGAAACACCAACCATCATTGCCGCTTGAGATTCAGCTTAGGTTAGGTGTAAAGATACTTTCAGACTCAGACTGTTTGAATGTAAGATTTGCAACAGTTACCACCAAGGTAAAGTTGCTAGATTCTCAAGATATAGCCTACAATGTCAAGCTTCAAAAGATTGAGATAGATTGTGTAATCCATGTGGTTGTGACTGCCAAAAGGCAATTGCACGCATATGAACTTGCAATGTAACGCAAGTGAGTTCTTGTGGGGACATCAAAGAAGATATTGAAGGTATTAAGCTTCTTCTCATTCTTGAGCAAACCAGTCAGTAGTTTAGGGTGCATAAAGAAACATTTCAAGGAATGGAGGTAACAACCTTCCATTTCAAGAATACTTCGCACATGCCTGACCGACTTGCGATGATTCCCGAGGAAAACAAAAGGAAACTCGACTTGAATTCACGGCGATATCTTTCAGCAAATGCACGTGAACCAGAGAAGGTCACTTCCAACATCCAGAACACATACTTCATGATAACACAAAGATGGTTCTCAAAAGTTTCCAATATTAGTGCCAACTGTTCAATATGAATCTCTTTAAGCATGGAGGTAATAAGAGTGTCATCGATGGGCTCAACAACAAACTTATCAAGATAATCCAATCAGGGACTCATATTCTATATGGAATCGGCAAAAATATTGGTCAGACCAAAGGTCATGAAGGTATACTCAGACGAGACACCATGAGTAGAAACATCATCAAGATAGTCCTTGGAACTAAGTTTGATTTGACGATATCCCAAACTCAAATCAAATACGGGGAAGATAGCATATCCATGGGGAAGATACTATCGGACTTCAGCACGAACAAAACTAGATATCCCTTTATGAAGGAACAAAGTTAGATAGAGCTTTTGCCTTTCAACTCTCCAAGTTGTTGTTCCAGCTCAACCAACTATTCCAAGGGTATCCAACACGGTTTCTTGGAGAAAGGAGCAGTTCAAAGAACCACCTTACTCATGAACTCGACAACACGGTCATGTAACAACATGGTAATACTTCTAGAAAGACATCCAGAATATCACGAACCACCGGTATATCACTGAATTCAAGAGGGAAACTTGCTTTACAAAGAAACACGATATGGTCTTAAGAGCTTTGGCATTGACCTAACTCTTTGACTGAAGAGATGCCAGAATAAACGGACTTGGCAACACAATCAAACTTCGCTTAATAATTGGAAAACCAATCATGCTAAGAATGACGCAACGTCCTTGGATTTCAAAGCAATAAGAATTGCTAAGAATCTCGGATTGCCACATCAACACACACACCCCAACATTCCCAAGCACGGACAGCTCGAAGGAAGGGTGAGTAAAGACGTGCAAGAGAATCACTTTATCAACAAGATCATGATACAAAGCACAACCTCATGATATAGAAGAGGGTGATACTCGAAGGTAGAACAGAACAGAAGCTAACGAGGCCTCTTAATCTGCGGATTACAATACTTTGACCAAGTCCTATAAATGGACAAGGTACTGGAGTTTGTTTCTCCTAACATACCGAAGTGAGATGTCTTGACGAACCACAAGAGTAACATGCACTGGAGACAGCAATGCACATTTACCACTTGGCTGCTAACTAGCAGACAAAGGTCGGAAAGCAACTAAAGAAGAATACGATCAGGATCAGAATTCCTAAGAGGTAGATGCACAAGATAACACTTTCGTGAGGATTATGCTGAAAAGAACGTGTGGTAGATTTACAGACATAGATGAGAGACTCACAAAGAGCACTCTTGTCGCGATCCATTTGGTTCAATGAAAGAACCTCTGCGATAGCTGGTGGAAGGAAAAGATCTTTATTGCCACTATTCAATCACGACAATAACCACAAGCTTGAAGGCTACCTTGATTTGAATTTAGCCCTCCTGGTGTAATGTATGAACATTAACACTAGTGTTTGATGGCATGGATCTTGGGTTAAAGGCCAGCTTCATGTACTAAGATCCCTACACCAGAATCCAGCACAATCAGGGACCTTCAGTTCAAGTAATCCGAGAAATAAGTAACTACTAGATGAGTGACATGGAGGACACTGCGAGGTAGCAATCACTGTGTAGCTTCTAGAAGACATGCATAGCTTCTGAAGTACCCAAGCAAATAAAAAGGAGGCATACAAGGCGAAAGGAAACCTCGAAGCCTAGAACAGAATGATGTGGAACCCACAAAATAGAAAGATCATGATGGAAGGAGATCTCTCTGTTAAAACGAAATAAAACAAAGAGGAAGTAAAGAACGCACACAAGACTCTAGAGAACTCTGCACTAGGTCAACTGGTTAGAAACGTCATGCCTTTGAGGCGCCTAAGTTTGAAAGACTAAAAGATAGAAAAACTTTCAAATCAACACAAGGTAAGGCACCTTAGAATTAGAACGATACCAGATAAGGAGTAAAAAGAAGCCTAATCAGATTTTCGCAAATAATTTTAGGTTTCAAATAGTTTTCTCAAACACTAGACCCAACATCGACCAGTAGAAATGGTTTTCCTACGAGCGAGTCCTGCTACGATACCAAAACCTCGTGGCACCCCGGGATCGGGGTTAGACAAATACCGGATCTTCGTCCGATATAAGCCTAACCTAGAGCTCGAGAGACTACAGTGAGAGAATCGGTAACACAACAGTGACTCTACGACTCAAGAAGTAATACAAGCTCATAACTGAGCGAAGAACCAAAGCATTACAAGCAGAGGTCACTGACCTGGCATTCATCAATCAACGGAAGCGAAGTTATGCTATTAGACATAGCAAGATAGCAAAACGCCTAAGAGGCCAGGAGCATAACGGCGACGTCCCAGCCCATAGATTCCAGGCTGCCACACGGGAACCCCAAGCTACTCGTCGATGTCGACCTAGAAACCACCATCCGTTGGAGCGACTTCGTACGAAACAAAAGCATGTAAAGCCGAGTACGGGGGCTCGGCAAGACTTAGTACAACCTTTTAGCAAAGCGGGTATGCGGGCTTTCTGTAGAGCTTCTTTAGCGTAAAGCCAGTTTTCCTTTGTTAAACAAGAGGGAGAAGAAACTCGACTACTCAGAACCTTTAAAAGGGGATAAGAGAGCGATATCTTAGCTCTATTGATCATCATGTTGTATCCACCAATCTTCATCATCTTGAACCACTATCCTCGGATCACCCCCTCAACACCGGGAGAAGGTATCCAGTAAACACACATTGTTTGCCAAGTTTTACGATCGGGTTAAAGTTGTCTATGATCACGGAATCCATTCCCAAGTCGTCCGTAACCGTGGACACGGCTTTTCGAAAAGATTTAACCCTGCGAGGGTGCACAACTTTACCCACACGTGCCAACCGATTCTTAGTGCCGAACATTAGCTCTCTTCCTTGGAAAGCCGGCAGAGAGTGGTTGACCACGACCTTTACCTTGCTTGTCGCCGAGACCATGAGTCACGCGCTAAGGATTGTTCCGCCAGTAACGGGTCAAGTCCCGAAGTCGGTCCTTAACGATGTGAGGCGAGGTGGGTTTCACCGAGGACTCTAACCCAAGCCACCTCGGCCACTCTTACCTACCTGTATGCTATGCACCTTTTCACAAACATTTTCAATGCATATGTCCAAATAACGCGCAAACTATGTGACTCATGGAATCTACTAGGCAAGTTAGTGAGTCGAGAGGGTACCATAATAGGGCCTCGTGTGGTTGTACGCTTAGTCTTGGTTCAAGAGGCGAGAACTCTCGGTTCCTAGGTTCGGCAGAAACGAAACAACCCACCACATCCCAATGTGGCCTCTCGTCTGAGCCTTTAATCAAGTTTAACAACATCTCTATACTTAACACGTCAACCTGTCATGCTAGTTTCATTTCATTGTATGGCTCCAGTCCGAAGACCGGAGTAATAGCGTAATGAAATAAGCATGGCTAAGCATAAAGATATAAAGGCTCTAGCGATGCACACATGCGAAACCTAGTTATGCTAGGAGCAGTAGATCATGGATTTGAGGCCACAAGGGTGGAGCATGCAATAGATAGGATAACTCTACCTATCGATAAAAGACAGTTGAATCGTATGCAATATGTAGGAACCAGAGTAAAAGTATTTCGAAATCATATATGAACCAGGCTAGGGCTTGCCTTTGTCCCTGACAAACCAAAATGTATCTTCGGAGATCCCAAGCTTGAATTGTTCGTCGATGGACAATCATTGATCTACGTCGTTGTCGATCTTCATTGTCTCGGCACGTGCTCTATCGGTCGCGAAGAAGCAAATACTAGAAAGAGAGAAATAACAATCAACACATGGCATCGATGCAATGCGCATACAAGGATGATGATATAACATGTTTAATAGAAATGAAAGTGATCCTATAACATGCTCATCAAATTAAATAGGGTTGGAATGCATAATACCTTGCAATTCCATAAACCCCGCATATTAAAGAAAAGGGTTCATTTGTTCTTCTATTAAGGACAGAGTTCAAAGTTGTTTAACAATGCATGCTTTTGATACTAAAGTGTAGATCTCATTTTTCTGAAGATTTTGATATATTATACACATTTTTTTGATTTAAAATGAAAAAGATATTGATTTTACAAGTTTTATCCATTTTTTGGAATTTCTGGAAAATATTAAAAGTCTGACATGCTGGACCCACTGTCAGGGTTTTATTCATTTCCTAAATATTTACGAAATGATTAAATGTCTGACAGAGAGACCCCACCTGTCATGGATTTATTATTTACAGAAACATAAAACAAAAAGAAAAGAAAAGCCACCTGGCAACCGGGTCCCACCGGGTCAACCGCCGGTGGTTGACCACGGCGTCCTGGCGCAGGCTTCGAGCGGAGCGGCGGTTACGGGGCGCCCCTGGTCATTCAACCAGGCGCGTTAGACGCGCGCGACCGAGGCGAGTCGCCTGGTGGTTGCGCCGCCCGAAGGAGGTCGCCGGAGCGGCGCCGGCGTTGAGCAGCGCGGCGGCCGGGCGCATGCGCGCGTGGTGGCGGCGATTGGAATTGGGAGAGAGAGCGCAGAGGGGCGCGCTGGAACCGGTGGCTCACCGTGAGCGTCATGGACGGGTCAGCGAGGCCGGGGGAGGCCGGAGTCGACGGCGGCGACGGCGGCCGGTGTCGAGGAAGAACGGCGCGGCGTCGGCTACTGCGGCCTCCCCTCGCTGATTCCTTCGAAGGGGAGGAGCAGCGGGAGGAGGCGGAGCCGTTGGTGGTCGCGGCTGGGCGCGGGGAGGCTCAGAGCGGCGGCGACGGCGAGTTTGCCGTGGGCTAGGGTTTCGCCTCGCGGCGCAGAGAAGAGGAAGAGAGGGCCAGGGAGAAGGAGAAGATAGGGGAGAAGGAGAGGGCGCCGGGGTCCTTATCCTCAACCAGGGCGGCGAGCGGCGGCGCGCATCGCGGCTGGGATCGACGACAGGCAGCAGCCTGCCTGGCTGTAGGTAGAAGACAAGGGGCAATTTTGCCCATAACCCCCTAGGTTTGGGATTTTCCTGGAATTTTTAAAACAACACAAAAACAAATCCTTTTGATAGTTTTGCAACCTTTTGGAGATCCAAATTAACTCAAATATTTTAGGGGAAATATTTTGTGGCCTTCCTAATAATAATTGAAAGTCCACACATTTTTGTTTTGGGGTTTTCAAACATTTGAACACATTTCAAATAGAGGTAGAACTTTGGAACTTTAAGGTTTCCACTTCATTTTGAAATGCAAATTTTTCTTAATGCATTCTACATGATGCTCATGAATGCACAAACAACTCCTAATTAGGGTTTGCTAAAACAGGGATGTTACATTCCGGCATTCCCCCGGAGAGCTCCGAAGAAGCCGCGAGGCCTTCACCTCCACCTCAACCAAGCCCGACACCATCTGGTGCCGGCAACTCTTCTGCCTCCCCTCTGGGAGGCACTACAAGTGCGGGGCGCGCGGCCCCTAATCTTCCAGAAAACCACGCGGAGGGGACAACGCTTCCATTCCAGAGACTCAAGACACCGGCGCCGGAGACACCGGCGCCAACGCTGAAGCTGCCGGGACGGCGGAACCTCCGGTTCCCCCCGCCCCGAAGAAGAAGAAGGACTCTAGCTCCCCTCTTTCCAAGACCATGCCGGAGCCTTCCGCTCCGGCCACCTCTATTCCAGCAAAGGACGCCACAGAAGCTCCTGGGCCACCCAAAACCATGCCGGCGCCTCCACCGGCTTCCTCTACCGGCGAGCCAGACGCCGTGAAGCCAACGCCACCACCAAGCCAAGCGCCCGCAGCGGCCAAGCCTACGGCTTTGGGGGGCATCAAGTTCTCCAAACCTCAAGCTGTCGCGGTGACCTCCGCGGCCGGCTCCGGCCCGTAGTCCCTCTTGCTGCACTCTGGCCGTGCTGCCATCGTGGCCGGGGAAACGGCTCCAGCTCCGCTGGGCCGGATCACCGAGCTTACGCGCGGAGGAGCTGAGCTAGGGCATCTCCTCGATTACGCTGAAAAGTGGAATCGAGCGGATGAGTCCCCGGCGACGAGCGGCCCGGGGAAAGATAAGCTGCCGCTGGTCGATCCTTCCGGCCCCCGGAGCACCGGACATCACTTTAGCCGGTTGCGGCGCGCTGTCAGGGAGTTCGACAACGCTTGGCACGATGCCAACATCAACGTTGTGGTAAGTTGAATTCTTGCCGGTTTTCATTCCTTAAAGATTATGTATATCTTCCCCGTCCCCGAGCTTCGGGTTGAGAGCATAGCTCTGAGCGCAAAACTTCCTTAAAAATTCTCAAAACCGGCATCTTTCTTACCGGATTCCTTTTTAACTTGAACAGAACACAGCGGATGCTCGGAAGCGCCTCTTCGAGGAGCTTCTATGGGAGCACCGGGATCTTGCCGAGGCCCACAGCCATTGCCAAGGTTAGCCCCTTGCCTTCCGGCTCCTTTTACTTGTTGGCTTTTTCTTCCCTTTACTTATGAACTTTTTTGCTTAACAGCTATCCCGGAAGCCTCCATCGAGGCCCTCAAGGCCCAGCTCAGCACCCTTCAAGGTACCACTTCTTTTCCGGTTGATTTGCCTTTCTACGTTTCGCCAGTTATCTTTTTGTTAACATTCCCTTTCCGGATTCTAGGTGAAAAGGAGCAGCTTATCCGGGATCACCGCAAGGCTTTGGACGCCCAGGAGATCGCCGCCAGGGGGCTCAAGGACCAGCTTATCCAAGCCGCTCTCCATCATGATAAGGAGATGAAGGACGCCCAAGCTGCAGCTGCGCCCAAGCTGGATGAGTTCTTGGAGGAGTCCACCAATTCTAACGCAGTCTTTGCGGGCCAAATTGGAGGAGGAGAGCAAGGCGCGGAAAGCGGCCGAGGATCGGGTCGCTCTCCTAACTGGGGAGCAAAAGGAGTATGATCAACTGGTCATGCAAACCGACGCGCTTGCCCTCAGTAAGTTTTTCTTCTTTCTTTTCCGGCTTTTGCTTATAAGCTTATATCTTCCGGTAGCATTTCCTTATCTTTTTCCTTTGTGTTGCAGGGCTCTTTCCGGATTCGCAGGTGCATGCGCAGAAAAAGGTGGCAGATCGCCGGATTGCGCAGCAGTTCAAGAATCTAGCTGCGCCCTGGGATCCTTATGATCACCTGGTTGCGCTTTCTGCCCGGGTCCAGCACACGCGTGAGGTGGACCGGCATCTTGCTGATCTGCCCGACGTGGCGATCCAGCTCTTCAAGGTGCTGTGGCCCGGGGAGGAGATGCCGGCAAACCTGACGCTCACCTCCGAACGCCTGAAAGGTGCCGGTCGGAGGATCCGCGAATGGTAGTGCTCCGCGGCCCGTGCCGGAGCGGATGCGGCGCTTCGCATCGCCTGCTCCTGGTATGAGGACTTGGACTTGGACGCCTTCCACAGCTTGTGCCGGGATGCTCCCACCGACAAGGATCCGGTCCTCACCGCGAAGCGGAAGGACCGCGCCTACCGGATTGCAGAGTACGCCCCGGTCCGCACCTTCATCCCCCTCCTCCCGACGTCAAGACTACCTTAGCGACGAAGAAGAAGGAGAGGGCGAGGAAGATGAGGATGCCGGAGAGGGCGATGCTCTCCCGGTAGCTAGTGATGCGCCTCCGGAAGCTCCAGAGGCCGGTGCTGCTCCTCCTGAAGCTCCTGCTGCTTGAATGCTTTCATTCTACCCTTGTTATATCTGTCGCTTGGGAAAACAATATCTGTTAAATTCTACCCCGGTATGCCGGGGTTTATGATGTAAGATAAAACTTAGCCTTTTGGTTGTGGTATAACTTCTATGCCGGTATGCTTTACCGGTAGGTTATCAAGTTATATTTGCATATTATCTTAGCATTTTGCTCATTGTTTGCTTTTATCTTGCACTGCAAAGATTCTGGAATTGTTTCCGCATCCAATCCGATGCACACTTGGCTCTTTTGCTTTGGCTCTGCCTACCTCTTTTGGGTGTTTTGGCGTATGAGGCACAAAGTTCTTTTGCCAAGCAAGCACTTTCTTGAACTTAGAAAAAATTCGAAATGTTCACAAAAAACCGGTATAACCGGGGTTAGTTAAACTTTTCCGGATTGTCCGTTCCCACTCCCTCTTTTCGCAGTTCACGTGCTTAATTCCTACCGATTTATCTTGCTTGCCATGAAGCCGGGTTGCGGACAGCAGCAGAGTCGAAGACTCCGGTAGGTTTAGCACGTTACTAAACCGGAAAGAAAAAATGTTCAACAAGCAACCGGTAAACTAAAAAAATAAACATATTGCATGCAATTTCAGTAGGGGTAGTCCCCGAGATTCATTCGAGGTTCCGACATCTTTTATTCATAGCAGATAAGGTACAAAAAGGAACTTCTTACACCACAACTTCAGGAGTAGAAAGGACGCAACAAAGCTATGTTCCATGGACGCTTGGTCTCATCTCCGGATCTGTCCGCCTTTCCTTCCTTCCATTCTTGTGCATCGATTAGATAATAGGCATCATTGTGAAGAGCTTTGCTCACAATGAAAGGTCCTTCCCATGGGGGTGAAAGCTTATGCCGCCCTTCAGTGCGTTGCACTAAGCGCAACACCAAGTCTCCTTCCCGGAATACCCTCGGGTTAACCTTCCGGCTATGATAGCGTCTGAGGTTTTGCTGGTAAATGGATGTTCTTGCCAACGCCAGCTCTCTTGCTTCTTCCAGCAAGTCGACATCGTTTTCTCGGGCCTCTTTTACCTCTTGTTCGGTATAGAGCTGCACCCTTGTTGAGTCATGGAGAATGTCGGTTGATATGACCGCTTCTGCTCCGTAAACCATAAAGAATGGAGTGTATCCGGTAGACCGGTTTGGAGTCGTTCTTATGCTCCACAATACTGATGGCAGTTCATCAAGCCAACAGCCCGGTGTCTTTTCCAGTGGTTCAGTGAGCCTTGGTTTTATGCCGGAAAGCACTAGCGCATTTGTTCTTTCCACTTGGCCATTGCCTTGTGGGTGTGCCACTGAGCACAAATCGAACCGGATGTTGTTATCCTCACAGAATCGCTTGAACTCACCTTGGGCAAAGTTTGAGCCATTGTCAGTGATGATACTATGCGGGTATCCATACCGCAAGATGACATCTTTTAGGAACTTCACCGCTGTGTGCCCATCACACTTTGCGATAGGTTTTACCTCCAGCCATTTGGTGAATTTATCCACCATGACCAAGATGTGGGTCATGTTTCCCCTTGCAGTTTTGAACGGGCCAACCATGTCAAGGCACCAAACAGCAAATGGCCAAGTTAACGGTATAGTTTTCAAGCCGGATGCTGGGGTATGATTTTGCTTGGCGTACCTCTGGCAACCATTGCATTTCCTTACCAAATCCTCAGCATTTTCCAAGGCAGTGGGCCAGTAGAACCCATGCCGGAACACTTTTGCCACCAGCGCCCTTGATGAAGCGTGATGCCCACATTCTCCTTGGTGAATTTCCCTAAGCATCTCTTTTCCCTCTTCCGGTTCCACACATCTTTGAAGGACACCGGTAACACTCCTTTTGTACACCTCGCCATTGATGAAAGTGTATGCTTTGGCTCTCCGCTGGATCCTTCTTGATTCGTTTTCGTCAAGCGGCAAGGTTCCGTTGATCAGGAATTCCTTAATAGGTTTAACCCAAGATGGTGCTTCTCGAACCACAAACACCGGCATGTCTATCTCCATATTGTCCACCATCATTGCTTCTTCTGGTATAGGTACCGCAGTCCCCGGGTTTACCGGAGCAGTCCCCGAGTGTACCGGTATAGTCCCCGGGTTTCCTTCATCAATATCCATTGGTACCACATGCGATTCCGGCAAGAAAATTGATTCCGACTCCGGACTTGGCTTGATCGACGGTACCCTCAAATGAGCCAAGGCTATTCCGGGAGGAATTTCCTGCCTGGATGAGCCCAGCTTGGACAAAGCATCCGCGGCTTCGTTTTCAGCCCGCGGCACATGGTGAAACTCACACCCTTCGAAGAAACCGACAATCTTTTGCACATGAAACCTGTACGAGGCCATGTTGGCATCTTTTGCATCCCAATCTCCGGAACATTGTTGCACCACAAGATCTGAATCGCCGTAGCAAATGATCCGGTGTGCACCGATTTCTTTTGCGACCTTAAGCCCATGGATTAGAGCCTCATACTCAGCGACATTGTTTGATGCCCTGAAATGCACTTGCAAAACATACCGGAGATGATCTCCCTGTGGTGAGGTAAGTACCACACCGGCACCTAGACCCTCTTTGAGCTTGGATCCGTCAAAGTGCATCTTCCAGTATTCTATTTTCTGTTCCGGCGGCTTGTATTGCATTTCCGCCCAATCAACTAGAAAATCAGCCAAGGCTTGCGATTTTATGGCATCTCTTCTTTCGTATACCGGCACGTATGGGGACAGCTGAATTACCCATTTTGCAATCCTGCCGCTGGCATCTTTGTTGCCCATGATATCCGAAATGGGTGCTTCGCTCACCACCTTCATGGGGTGCTCCTCAAAATAGTGCTTAAGCTTGGTGGCGGCCATGAACACGCCATAAGTCATTTTCTGAAAATGGGGGTAGTTTTGTTTTGAGAGGGAGAGCACCTTGCTCAAGTAATATACCGGCCTCTGCACGATTTTTTCTTCCTCCTCTCTTTCTACCACAACCACCACACTCACAACCCGGTTGGTTGCTGCTATATACAACAACATGGGCTCCCTTTCCAAAGGTGAGGCTAATACCGGTGCGGTGGCTAGCATTGTTTTCAGCTCTTTGAATGCTGCGTCTGCCTGCGGGGTCCAGACGAAGGTATCGGACTTTTTCATTAATGCATAGAGTGGCAGAGCTTTTTCTCCCAACCTGCTTATGAACCGGCTTAGTGACGCCAAGCTTCTGGTAAACTTTTGCACATCTTTTTGTTCTCGCGGTATAGTCATTCTTTCTATTGCCCGGATTTTTACCGGATTCACTTCAATGCCGCGGCTTGATACAAGAAAACCAAGCAGTTTGCCGGCAGGAACACCGAAGGTGCATTTTGCCGGATTGAGTTTCATCCGGAACCTTCTTAAGTTATCAAATGTTTGCCGGATATCGTCGATCAAGGTTTCTTTTACCTTAGTTTTTATCACGACGTCGTCCACATAGACTTGCACATTTTTTCCGATTTGATCAAACAAGCATTTTTGCATACAGCGCTGGTACGTTGCACCAGCGTTGCGCAAACCAAAAGGCATAGTGACATAGCAATAAGCCCCATGCGGGGTAATGAACGCAGTTTTTATTTGATCTTCCTTTTTCAGGGGAATTTGGTGGAAACCGGAATAAGCATCCAGAAAAGACAACAACTCACACCCAACAGTAGAATCAATCACTTGATCGATCCGGGGCAGAGGGAAAGGATCTTTTGGGCAAGCTTTGTTGAGGTTGGTGTAGTCGATGCACATGCGCCACACCTTTGGAGCTTTTGCTTCCAGGTTCTCTTCTTTTTTCTTCTCGACCATCACCGGATTGGCTAGCCACTCAGTATGCGTTACTTCCACGATGAAACCGGCAACCAACAGCTTTGTCACTTCTTCTCCAATGATCTTTCTCCTATCTTCAGCGAACCGGCGTAAAGGTTGTCGCACCGGCTTAGCATCCTTCCGGACATTCAGAGAGTGCTCAGCCAGCTCCCTCAGAACACCTACCAAGTCATCAGTAGACCAGGCAAAGATATTCCGATTCTCACGGAGGAAGCTGACGAGCGCGCTTTCCTATGCCTGATTCAGGCCGGCACCGATACGAACGGTGCGCTCAGGGTAAGCCGGGTCCAGCACAATGTCCTTTGTTTCGTTTGTCGGCTTGAATGCCGGTGTGCCCAAGTTTCCACTCATTGCCGCTAAACTCAACTGTGAAGACTGAGCCAGCGCAACCGCAGTTTGCATCCTCCTTTTTTCCTCTGCAATTACCAGTGATTCCGCCAGGTTTGATCCGGCGGAAGCAGTTTCTAGTGAGATCTTGTAGTTTCCCACCACAGTTAAGGGTCCACGAGGTGCCGGCATCTTCATCTTGAGGTAAGCCGTATGAGTTGAGGCCATGAAAGCTGCCAATGCCGGTCTCCCTAGCAGTGCATGATAAGGACTGTCTAAGTCCACAACTTCAAACATAATGTTTTCAACCCGGCAGTTCTCACGTCCTCCGAATGACACATCCACCCGGACCTTTCCTACCGGTGCACAGGACAAGCTATTGCCTGCCAAAACCCACCGGCGGGCAGTGGTTAAGCAACACGAAGAGCCGGGAAGCTACCAAGACTGCTGGGTGGGCCCTGGTGCCTCGACGTCGTCCCGCAATGCTCCGGCACACGTCCTAGCGGTCGCAAGGGAGTGCCACCTGACCTATACCTGGTCAGGAAGGTGTTGGATTGCTTCGATTAGTCTCCTGCATGGTAGACACGTAAACATTAAATACGAGCCCGATCGGCTCTCAGGTTGCCCTGTGGGTCGGCTCAAAGAGCCGATTGCCCCATGGTTCACGTTGGATTTACGATGACATGGGGAACCTGCTTGATCAATACAAAGTTAAACCAATCTACGATAGTTTAGGGTTTTCACCGTGTGAACGGAACATCCTACGCGTAGTTGAGCCTAATAGACACGAAAGATGATGGAAAACTAACCCTAAAAGAGGCCTAAAAACCAACATTAAGTCAATTCCCGGAACAATCCCTCTTAGAGCTAACAAACCACACCTCTCGCACTACCGGATCATTCAACCCGTTTGTAAGGCCTAACCATATGGATAATAAACTAATCCTTGAAGAACAAAGAGCAACTATAACAGATTGGATCTACCAAATAACGAACAAGCAAGGTGCTGCCCTTACACCTAGATAGGTGTAAGGGCAGCTAGATATCGAGGGACGGCATAGCTAGGCAAATATGCATAAGAAAAGCACCAATGCAAGCCCCAGAACATCTACGATAAGTAATGTTACTCGCCATCAACAATGCTTCAGTACGAGCAACACAAGGTAACGAATAAACGTATACTGCCTAGATCGCAAGATGCGATCTAGGCAGCATGATGCTTACCCGGAAGAAACCCACGAAACAAGGGGTGGCGATGCGCTTGGTTTGTGTTTGTTGTGAACGTGATTGTCCTCCTTTCTCAATAACCCTAGGTACATATTTATAGTCCAAGGGACTTTCTAATTCGGAAGTACACCCAACCGTGTACGGGCTAAACTCTATCTTTTAATTCTAAACTAAGATGCAATCTACTAATATTATACAGATACACGGGCAATCCAGCCCAAAATCTTCGCGCAAGGCCGCTTCAGAGACGCTCCACATGGATATCCTTCAAGCCCATCTCAATTACGGCCCATCTCCTGATTTGGCTAAAATCTGGGGATAACACAAGCCCGGAACGATCCCGTGGAACGTTGTGTGAGTTGGTTGTAGCATGTTTTCTGTTATCCCCAGCGTGTGCATTGTATGCTTGTACATGATATTTATGCTGCTTCCATTGTCTATCAGCACTTTGCTGAACTTGACTCGAGTCGTTGGCCCATGCATGATTGGGTCTACCACAAGAGCATAACCACCCGGATTAGGCATTATCTTGGGGTGATCCTTGAACGACCAGGAGATTTCTTGATCTGACCACATCATGTATTTTGGTACTGCCGGCATCACATCGTTCACTTCCATGGAACGGCGACGCAGGCTTTGCCTGTCGGTTGGCTCAGTGATGAACACAACGCAGCACATGTCCGGATCCTGGTAAACGTTCCGGCCTAAAGGTGCTGGTGGAGGTAGTTGGCCATTGCCTTCTCCCACCTGATGAACTTGCTGCTGCTGCTGCCGGTTCGGCTGAAGCTGTACCGGTAGAGCGTTCGCTCCGGTAAGCCGTGGTGGTGGTGGTAATGGGTGCTGATGTAACATATCGTGCGAGGGTGGCAGTATCGTGGAACATCCTTGTGCTTGCACATCTTTTGCCGCACCCCTCAGCATCAAGTGCTTGATCCAAGAACAATCTTTTGTCAAATGGTTTGCCGGCCTCGTCGGATTCGGAGTGTGAAATCGGCATGGTTGCTCCATTGCTGCTTCCATGGTGTATCTTATATGTTCTTGCCAATCTTTTTTCTGTCCCCACTTTTCTTTTTCAACCCACTTCTTCTTAGGACCCGCCCATGGCTGCGATCCGGTTTTCTGTCTTTGACTCCCGCTGGGACCGGAATGTTCTTGTACCGCGGCAACTTGCTGCAGACCGTATCTCCGATCCGGAAACTCTTCCCTTCTTTTGTTGTGCCGGTTGTCCCGGTATTGCTCTTGGCGTGGTTGGCTTGTTTGCGCCGGTTCAGCTTGCACCGGTTGCATTGGGTCTCCCAATGCGTAGCTATCTGCTACACGTATCATTTCCGCCAGAGTTACCGGCATGTTCCGCTGCAGCTTTTGCCACAACGGCGAACCTCTTCGGCATCCATTGCAAAACCAAGCAATGGCTTGCGCCTCTATCACCCCTTCGCAGGAGTTTCTCGTGGAGTTCCACCGGGTCAGATAATCCTGGTCTGTTTCATTTGGGCGCTGCACGCACAAGGCGAGCTGTTGCGGCCTGTTGGGCCTCCGGTATGTGCTGCTGAAATTACTCACAAAGGCTTCCTCAAAGTCCAACCAGCCATTTATGCTTCCTGCCGATAGGTTGTTTAGCCAGATTCGTGTCGGTCCTACCAGGAAAGATGGTACAATTCTCACGGCCCAACGCCGGTTTCCTCCACCAGTTACGGTTCCTCCGCCGCCAGCGACGTACACCGCGGTCACATAATCCGCGAGCCAATCTTCCGGCTTAGTGGTGCCATCATACGTTTTTGTGTCACGGGGCAATTGGAAGTTGCGAACTGGTGGTTCCTCTTTCATGATCCTTGGACCAAATCATTTTGGGCCCGGAGGACCTTCTGCCTCGATCATTTCAGATAAATACACTCTATCCAGACGGTGCCTCGCATCCCGTTCTGGCAGGTGTCTTTCTCCCACGCGTTCCCCCAACGGGTTCCGGTATGCCGTGAGTCTTTCTGCTGTTGAATTGGCTTCATCGTAATGTTCCGGTACCGCGGCCCTTGCCTGCCGGTACCTTGGGGGAGGCATCTCCTCCTCTTCGTACGCTGCCCTTGCAGCTCGATAATTTTGCCCGGTTTCATATCTACCAGCATGATTGTTTCCGGCATAGCCTCTTCTGGGGTAGCCTCGATCTGCCCCTTGGCTTTTTCTACCGGCATCGTGTTGCCCGGCTTGTTGTTTTCCGGCAAGGACCGGATCGTACACAGTCATCTGATGCGCATTCATTTCTTTTTCTTTTCTTCTGTCCGGATGGGGGGACGATGCCTGCCCCTGGGACTTGCTTCCGGCATTCTTTGTTGAACGCGCAGATTTTGATGCCGCAGCTTTGTTTGCTCTAGCAAGCTCAGCATTTTGCTCCTGAATCACATCAAGCAGTTCTCTAACACGATCTTGTTGTTTTGCCAAAGCATCTCCGCTAAGCGATTCACACAACTCCATAGCAGCCCTAGCAGCTTTTATAGTTTTATCCGGGCTACTGTACTTAGGTTTCTCTACGATGCTCAAAGATACAGAGGCACTCTTGCCGGCAAGAACTTCCTTACGCAAATCCTGATCTAGATTGCGAGCCTTAAGCCGGTTTTCCGGCACCCTAGCAGCCTGAGCGCTAACTGAAGCAAAGCCATGGGCAGCGTTATACTCACGTAGGGTTAGGTTCAGCTCGCGCTGCGCCCGGATGATGTCCGCGCCTCCGGAGAGCAGCTTCTTGCGCATTGCCTCCAGCTCCGCCTGAGCCGCTGCCGGGTCGATGTTCCGCGCGATGGGCGTCGCCAGCACGTTCATCGCCGCTTGAAGTGGTGTCTCCGGTGGTGCGGAAGATGTTCCCGCAGCGCCTGCGTCGCGCTCCAGCGGTGGCTTGGCCGGACGGGTCGATGTCGTACGCCCAGCACCTTCTTCTACAGCTTCTTTGCCAGTGCCAACCGCGCCAGCCATCATGACCTCCACGCTGCCGGCAGCGCGGCTAGCACATAGCCACCTTGGCGGGTCCGGTGCCACCAGCACCGGCGAGAGGCGCTGGCGCACAGGGACGGTGCCGAAGTAGATGCGGTGGCTGCCGAACTCGATGATGCGGCCGTTCTTGGGGAAGACGCCGCCGTTGGTGAAGCAGCCCGCGTTGTCGTTGATGAAGTCCATGGAGTAGATGCGCTGCACGAGCGCAGACACCGTCCGCTCGCCGGCGACGTTGAGGAGACCCGCCCGAATATGAACTCCAGCAAGCGCCACTTCATGCCCCACGGTGGGCGCCAACTGTCGTCGTGGTGAACAGACAGATGCCATAGGATGGCTTAAGTTGGGGCCGAATGGGCGCTAGAGGATTCGGGGGAGGGTTTTTGATTAGATTGGATGAACTTCCGGATGCTTTCCTCAAGAACTTGGCCAAAGCCAGAGGTAGAAGAAGAAAGACACAAGGAAGAACTCTGCTCTAGATCTCTCTCTTCATTGATCTCAACAGATTACAGGTTTTTGGATACAAGATAGCTTATGAACGTACGTTCCCGCGATGGGGGTGTGCCCCTCTCCTTACATAGGGGAGAGGGTGGCTTACAGGGGAAGAAACCCTAATGGCATCTTTGAACAGACAAACTACTTTACAAAGTTACTTTAATCATAGGTGACGCCGGTATCTTCTTTAATCAGGGAGGCTGACGTCCTCCGGTTGCTTTTGGCGTCACCTTCCTCTTTGGCATCAGGGCTTTGTTTAAAGCTACTTTGCTTAGCTCATCTTTGTCCTCTAGCTCCTGAGAGAATCTTTGACCAGTCTTGCCGACGTGCTACAGTGCACTTCTTACCGGCAATCTGGTGTCTTCTTAGCTCATACCGGTATGCCCCTCTTTGGGATACCGGTAAGATTTACTTAGCCCAGAAGCTTATCCGGAATGAACTTCAAACCGGTATCTTGATGGCTCAAACCATCCGGTTTGGCATGCCTTTGGCATACCGGGGGTCATCCCCCAACACTACGGTCTTCCTATTTCTAATCCAAACCTAGGGTCACGAACCTAAGGGCAACACAGTGCTCTGATACCATCTGTAGTGACCTCAGCTTAAAAAGCGAGAGTCCCTGTGTATCAGTGCTAGTCCCGAATCGACTGCTAGCACACACAGTTTAAGATGTAATATCATAAAGCAAGGTCAAATTATTACATCGTATGATCCAGCGGAAGTAATAAAATAGTTCATTACAACTTGCATAGCTTTCAAGCTAGCACTTTATTTCAGAGTTCAAGCAGCAACTAATCAAATAGCATGGAGCCATCTTCCTTCATGAAGCCACAGGCAGACATGTTGGGCAAAGACTCGTAACCCAATCCAAAGACCATCTTGAAGAACTAGTAATCTGCACATAAAAGGTACAACCCCGTGGGGTCAATACATTTGGAATTGTATTGGCAAGATGACACTATAGGGGACTCAAATGACAACCTAACACTTAAGTGTACATTTGGCTGGTAGAGCTCAGGCATAATTGCATAAAGCCAATTTTATCCTATCATTTGACAAAACTTTTTATTTCATACTAATTATTCGGTAACATTGATAGAAATCAATGTACCTGGAAACCACCGGTAAATCCCGGTGAATCCTCCTACCCATGATCAACTTGGTTTGGGCGAACTACCCCTGTAGACTCAGACCATAGACATGGCACTGGACCTACTAGCCGATAGTCACTTGCACCAAT
This sequence comes from Lolium rigidum, assembly GCF_022539505.1. Taxonomy (NCBI): domain Eukaryota; kingdom Viridiplantae; phylum Streptophyta; class Magnoliopsida; order Poales; family Poaceae; genus Lolium; species Lolium rigidum. The sequence goes on along the minus strand of NC_061510.1, from coordinate 187,253,393 downwards.
TGTCATAACCCTGTTCACCCATCAAGTTTTTATTTAAGAAGTTAGGATGAGGAGACTTTCGAACAGGTGCCTTGTCAGTTCGCTCAAATTGTCCGTGAATCGGGACACGGCTAAGTACTTAGATTTAACACTCTGCAGAGGTTGTACAAATTTACCCACATGACCTAGTCTGCTCTTCTTCCATGATGCACATTTTGCTCAAATGGAAAAATGTTGACTAGGACGAGACTTTTCTGAAGTGATCACCCAGACCTTTCTCTACGGACCCGCTCCAACCTACATTCCCCTACATCATCATGTCGCGTAGGGTCCAGGTTCACACAACATACTCCGTCAAGCCAGAGTCCATATAGCATGTGGCTGTACGGTAAGCTAATGAGCAAGGTTGTCTATTATCTCTTTGTTCCTGGGTGGCCGTCCACAAGTGCAATACACACGACCGCCATAGATATGACTCCGTGTAACCACTCAACATAATCCAATCCAAGCCACATTCCACCCAGGTAGTTCATTGAATTTAGTTGTTTTTCCATAACCACTACTAAAACATTTTCATAGCATAGCTAAGCATCAACTAAATTCAATGGTGACAAAATATTGTCAGGTGGAAGTAGCTATCTACTAGGATTACAAAAGCAAAGCATATCCCTAGACTTACTACAAAAATCACTATGGTGTATGAATAAAATCTAGGACTTTTGTGAGGGTGTGTCACTTGCCTGGAGATGAGGGGGATGCCGAACAATCTTCGCAGGAACAAACAGAAGCGATCGGCACGATCACAATCTACGGACAAACAAACATCGCACCATGAACACGGTGTGTACATGGATATGCACAAACAAGAAAATATGAATGCAATATGTATCTTAATCGAGATTACACCATTAGTTGTTCTCTGGTTTTCTACTACATGCATGATGCCATGGGTTCAGTTTTATAATCCCGTTAACACGGTTGTGTATTACTATCGTCGCATAAGATAGACTAAACCAATCACGAAGTAAAGCACCAACTATAACGTAGTAGCAAAACATAGATCTTAGTACTGCGGGATGAAGGGTTTCATTTGATTGCATTAGTAAAAAATAATCTCGCGAAAATAATTGGTAGAAATTATTTTATAGTCGAAGAACGATGTTGCGGATCATAGAAATACTGCAAAAAAAAGTGTGTTGAACCGACATGCAAAATGACGAAAATTATCTACGCATTTTACTGATTTGAACAATATATACTTTGTCGAAAACCGACGTGTAAAACTCATGATATAGATTTTTCAATATTGGGTTAAAATCTAGTGGTGTCCGAAAAGTTATCCGAACAAATTGCTCGAATGGAAAAACTTCCTACACGAAAATTGTAGAGAATCTAATTATAAACTTAACGGAAAAACCAGTATTTCAAACGGAGCTCTATATCTATAGTTACGAAATTTCGAAGTTTCTAATCAGCAGTTCAAAATCAGATTTAACACGATGGGATTACCGTGGCGATTGGATTCGGGGCTTACGCTTACCGGGCGGCCGGCCTTCGCGTGCGCTGCGCGTGCGGCGGCAGAGAGAGATGCGCGGGCGCTGTGCGTCTTGGGCTGGCAGGGGGCGCTATTTATAGGGCTGGGGTGAGCTAGGGTTTGGGTGGCCCGAGCGGGCCTTGGGCTGGCGGCGCGGGAGCTGGGCCGCGGCGCGGGAGCTAGGCCGCGGGGGCTGCCCTGGCTGGGCCGTTTCGGCCGCTGGTCGGCCCAGTTGGGTCGGCCACTTTTTTTCTTTTCTTTTTCTTCTATCCTTTTCTCTTATTTGAAAATGCATTTGAGGCACCATAAATACTCCGAAAAATGAAAATGAGGTATCGATGGAAACCTTGTGAAAAAGACTTAATTTTGGAACCATTTGTGAAACAAAATAAAAATTTATAAAAACAAACATTTGGCATATGCCTAAGTGGCTAATAGCGCCATATTAGGGTTTGAGGTTTTGAAATAAAGTTTGAACATTCCCTCCCATGCAAAGATGTCATGATGTTTATGAATGCAATGCATGATGTTTGATAATTTGAAAAAATTGGGATGTTACAAGCAGCCTCCTCAATTTCAAAGGCGGCATAGGATCGAAAGAAAAAGGCAAGTGACCAAAAATCAGGGGGTAAAAAAATCCAAGAAAAGAAACTTTATTGTACATAGAAGATGACATGCGGGTCCCAGGAGCCAGCTACTTACTGAACGTTTCAGAGGCGACATGAGATCGAAAGAAAAAGGAAAGTGACCAAATATCAGGAGCAAAAAATAATCCAAGAAAAGAAACTTTTATTGTACATAAAGGATGAAATATGGGTCCCATTTTGCAGCAGCAGTCTCAACGTTTCAAAGGCGGCATGCGATCGAAAGAAAAAGGCAAGTGCCAAAACATCAGTAGCCAAAAATAATCCAAGAAAAGAAACTTTATTATACATAGAGTATGACATGCGGGTCCCATTTTTCAGCAGTGGTCTTAACGTTTCCAAGGGGGCACGGGATCGAAAGAAAAAGGAAGTGACCAAGAAAAGAAACTTTATTGTACATAGAGGATGACATGCAGGTCCCATTTTGCAGCTGCGGTCTCAACGTTTCCAAGGCGGCACGAGATCAAAAGAAAAAGGAAGTAGCCAGAAATCAGGGGTAAAAATATTCCAAGAAAGGAAACTTTTATTCTACATAGAGGATGACTTGCGGGTCCCACGAGCCAGCAGCTTCCTCAACGTTTCAGAGGCGGCATGATACCGAAAGAAAAAGGCAAGTGACAAATATCGGGTCCCAAAAATAATCCAAGAAAAAACGTTTATTGTACATAGAGGATGACATGCGGGTCTCATTTTGCGGCGAGCGTTCTCAACGTTTCAAAGTTGGCATGAGATCGAAAGAAAAAGGCAAGTGACAAATATCAGGAGCCAAAAATAATCCACGAAAGAAACTTTTATTGTGCATAGAGGATGACACGCGGGTCCCATTTTGCAGCAGCGGTCTCGACGTTGCCAAGGCGGCACATGACCAAAAGAAAAAGGAATTAGGCAGAAATCATGGGGTCAAAAAAACCCATGAAAAGAAACATTTATCGTTCTGAGAGGCTGACATGCGGGACCATGAGGAAGCAACATCCTCAACGTTTCAAAGGCGGCAGGGGACCAAAAGAAAAAGGAAGTAGCCAGAAATTGGGGGGGTCAAAAATATACTCCAAAAAAAGAAACTTGATTGTATATAGAGGATGACATGCGGGTCCCATGAGTCAGCAGCTTACTCAACGTTTCCAACGAGGCAGGGGATCAAAAGAAAAAAGGAAATCGCCAAAAATAAACTTTTATAGTACATAGAGGATGACATGTGGGTCCCATTTTGCAGCAGCGGTCCCAACGTTTCAAATGCGGCTTGAGATCAAAAGAAAAAGAACGTAGCCAGAAATTAGGGGGTCAAACAAAACTCCAAGAAAAGAAAGATGATTGTACATAGAGGATGACATGCGGGTCCCATGAGTCCGCAGCTCACTCAACGTTTCCAAGGCAGCAGGGGATCAAAATAAAAAGGAAATAGCCAAAAATCAGAGGGTGAAAAAAATCCAAGAAAAGAAACTTTTATAGTACATAGATGATGACATGCGGGTCTCATGAGCCGGCAGGTTCCTCAACGTTTCAAAGGTGGCATGAGATCGAAAGAAAAAGGCAAGTGACCAAATATGAGGAGCCAAAAATAATAATCCAAGAAAAGTAATTTTTATTGTACATAGAGGATGACATGCGGGTCCTATTTTGCAGCAGCGGTCTCAGCGTTTCGAAGTCGGCATGAGATGGAAAGAAAAAGGCAAGTGACAAATATCAGGAGCCAAAAATAATCCAAGAAAAGAAATTATAGTACATAGAGGATGACATGCGGGTCCCATTTAGCAGCAGCGTTCTCAACGTTTCCAAGGCGGCACAGGACAAAAAAAAGGAAGTTGCCAGAAATCAGGGGGTCAAAAAAATCCAAGAAAAGAAAGATTTCAATTGGGCTGCATCTGGCCGTCTGGGCCTTCGAACTATCCTGATGGACGCCTTTGGACTCGTACAATTTCAGCCCACTCCAAAACAGGAAAGTCCTATGCTTCGCAAAAACAAAAAACAAGGAGATTCAACATATAAGTTTGTTTATTTAAAAATAAAGATTTATTTTTTCCGTTTGCAATAGCTCAGAGCGAAATACACTGTTTATTGTTTGCAAAATAATCAAGATATCACATGTTTTTGTACGGGGAGGCTAACATTGAGGACCCATGAGTCAGCAGCGTCGTCAACGTTTTAAAGACGGCAGAGGATCGAAAGAAAAAATAAACCAAAAATCGTTGGTAAAAAAATAAAAAAATAAAGATTTATCATTCCGAGAGGATGACATGCGGGACCCATGAGGCAGCAGCATCCTCAACGTTTCCAAGACGACACAAGATTTAAAAAAAAGGCAAATATACGTAAATTAGAGATCAAAATAACTCCAAGAAAGTAAAGGTTTATTGTTCATAGAGGATGACATGTGGGACCCATGAGCCAACAGAATCCTCAACGTTTCAAAGGCGGCAGGGGATCAAAAGAAAAAGGAAGTAGCTAGAAATTAGGTGTCAAAAATAACTCCAAGAAATGAAACTTTTATTGTTCGTAGAGGATGACATGCGGGACCCATGAGTCAGCAGCTTACTCAACGTTTCAAAGGCGGCATGAGATCGAAAGAAAAAGGCAAGTGACAAAATATCTGGAGCCAAAGATAATCCAAGAAAAGAAAGTTGATTATACATAGAGGATGACATGCGGATCCCATGAGTCAGCAGCTTACTAAACGTTTCCAAGGCGGCAGGGGATCAAAAGAAAAAGGAAATAGCCAAAAATCAGATAGTGAAAAAAATCCAAGAAAAGAAACTTTTATAGTACATAGAGGATGACATGCGGGTCCCATGAGCCAGTAGGTTCCTCAACGTTTTCAAAGCCGGCATGATATCGAAAGAAAAAGGCAAGTGACCAAAAATCAGAGGGTGAAAAATAATCCAAGAAAAGAAACTTCAACTGTACATAGAGGATAACATGCGGGTCCCATTTTGCAGCAGCAGTCCCAACGTTTCAAATGCGGCTTGAGATCAAAAGAAAAAGAAAGTAGCCAAAAATTAGGGGGTCAAAAAAAAACTCCAAGAAAGGAAAGCTTTATCGTTCATACGAGTCGACATGTGGGACCTATGAGCCAGCAGAGTCCTCAACGTTTCAAAGGCGGCAGGGGCTCAAAAGAAGAAGGAATTAGCCAAAAATCAGAGGGTCAAAAAAAATCCAAGAAAATAAACTTTTATAGCACATAGAGGATGACATGCGGGACCCATGAGCCAGCAGGTTCCTCAACGTTTCAAACGTGGCATGAGATCGAAAGAAAAAGGCAAGTGAACAAATATCAGGAGCCAAAAATAATTCAATAAAAGAAACTTGATTGTACATAGAGGATGACATGCGGGTCCCATGAGTAAGCAGCTTACTCAACGTTTCCAAGGTGGTAGGGGATCAAAAGAAAAAAAGGAAATCGCGAAAAATAAACTTTTATAGTACATAGAGGATGACATGTGGATCTCATTTTGCAGCAGCGGTCCCAACGTTTCAAATGCGGCTTGAGATCAAAAGAAAAAGGAAGTAGCCAGAAATTAGGGGGTCAAAAAAAACTCCAAGAAAAGAAAGTTGTACATAGAGGATGACATGCGGGTCCCATGAGTCCGCAGCTCACTCAACGTTTCCAAGGCAGCAGGGGATCAAAAGAAAAAGGAAATAGCCAAAAATCAGAGGGTGAAAAAAATCCAAGAAAATAAAATTTTATAGTAAATAGAGGATGACATGCGGGTCCCATGAGCCAGCAGGTTCCTCAACGTTTCAAAGGTGGCATGAGATCGAAAAAAAAGGCAAGTGACCAAATATCAGGAGCCAAAAATAATAATCCAAGAAAAGTAATTTTTATTGTACATAGAGGATGACATGCGGGTCCCATTTTGCAGCAGCGGTCTCAGCGTTTCGAAGTCGGCATGAGATGGAAAGAAAAAGGCAAGTGACAAATATCAGGAGCCAAAAATAATCCAAGAAAAGAAATTATTGTACATAGAGGATGACATGCAGGTCCCATTTAGCAGCAGCGTTCTCAACGTTTCCAAGGCGGCACAGGACAAAAAAAAGGAAGTTGCCAGAAATCAGGGTGTCAAAAAAATCCAATAAAAGAAAGATTTCAATTGGGTTGCATCTGGCCGTCTGGGCCTTCGAACTATCCTGCTGGACGCCTTTGGACTCGTACAATTTCAGCCCACTCCAAAACAGGAAAGTCCTATGCTTCGCAAAAACAAAAAACAAGGAGATTCAACATATAAGTTTGTTTATTTAAAAATAAAGATTTATTTTTTCCGTTTGCAATAGCTCAGAGTGAAATACACTGTTTATTGTTTGCAAAATAATCAAGATATCACATGTTTTTGTACGGGGAGGCTAACATTGAGGACCCATGAGCCAGCAGCGTCGTCAACGTTTTAAAGACGGCAGAGGATCGAAAGAAAAAATAAACCAAAAATCTGTTGGTAAAAAAATAAAAAAATAAAGATTTATCATTCTGAGAGGATGACATGCGGGACCCATGAGGCAGCAGCATCCTCAACGTTTCCAAGACGACACAAGATTTAAAAAAAAGGCAAATATACAGAAATTAGAGGTCAAAATAACTCCAAGAAAGTAAAGGTTTATTGTTCATAGAGGATGACATGTGGGACCCATGAGCCAACAGAATCCTCAACGTTTCAAAGGCGGCAGGGGATCAAAAGAAAAAGGAAGTAGCTAGAAATTAGGTGTCAAAAATAACTCCAAGATATGAAACTTTTATTGTTCGTAGAGGATGACATGCGGGACCCATGAGTCAGCAGCTTACTCAACGTTTCAAAGGCGGCATGAGATCGAAAGAAAAAGGCAAGTGACAAAATATCTGGAGCCAAAGATAATCCAAGAAAAGAAAGTTTATTGTACATAGAAGATGACATGCGGATCCCATGAGTCAGCAGCTTACTAAACGTTTCCAAGGCGGCAGGGGATCAAAAGAAAAAAGGAAATAGCCAAAAATCAGAGGGTGAAAAAAATCCAAGAAAAGATACTTTTATAGTACATAGAGGATGACATGCGGGTCCCATGAGCCAGCAGGTTCCTCAACGTTTTCAAAGCCGGCATGAGATCGAAAGAAAAAGGCAAGTGAACAAAAATCAGAGGGTTGAAAATAATCCAAGAAAAGAAACTTCTACTGTACATAGAGGATGACATGCGGGTCCCATTTTGCAGCAGCGGTCCCAACGTTTCAAATGCGGCTTGAGATCAAAAGAAAAAGAAAGTAGCCAAAAATTAGGGGGTCAAAAAAAACTCCAAGAAAGGAAAGCTTTATCGTTCATACAGGCTGACATGTGGGACCTATGAGCCAGCAGAGTCCTCAACGTTTCAAAGGCGGCAGGGGATCAAAAGAAGAAGGAAATAGCCAAGAATCAGAGGGTGAAAACAAATCCAAGAAATTTTTATAGCACATAGAGGATGACATGTGGGTCCCATGAGCCAGCAGGTTCCTCAACGTTTCAAACGTGACATGAGATCGAAAGAAAAAGACAAGTGAACAAATATCAGGAGCCAAAAATAATTCAAGAAAAGAAACTTGATTGTACATAGAGGATGACATGCGGGTCCCATGAGTAAGCAGCTTACTCAATGTTTCCAAGGTGGCAGGGGATCAAAAGAAAAAGGAAATAGCCAAAAATTAGAGAGTGAAAAAAAACCCTAGAAAATAAACTTTTATAATACATAGAGGATGACATGCGGGTCCCATGAGCCAGCATGTTCCTCAACATTTCAAACGTGGCATGAGATCGAAAGAAAAAAAGGCAAGTGACCAAATATGAGGTGCCAAAAATAACTCCAAGAAAAGAAACTTGATTGCTCATAGAGGATGACATGCGGGTCCCATTTAGCAGCAGAGGTCTCAACGTTTCCAAAGCGGCCCGGGATCAAAAGAAAAAGGAAGTAGCCAGAAATTAGGGGGTAAAAAAAATCCAAGAAAATAAAGAATTTTGTTTCATAGAGGATGTCATGCGGGACCCATGATCCTGCATCGTAAACGGCTCGATTGGAGAGCGTTGAACGAGATGGCGCGATCCAGAAAAAAAACAATGCTAGAGAGGCTGCCATCTGGGCCCTACATCCCTGGGCGGTGCGGATTTGCGTTGACTCGGCCAGCGAACCCGAGAATTCGTGATGCACCACGTCCCTGGCCACCATACGCGACGTATTGGCCGTTTTCGTCGGGCTAGGTGGCCTCAAAAACGAGAATTTTTTTTTTGACATGCACCACGGAGAGACCAAAAATCGTCGGCCATGGTGCACCAGCAACCACGGCGCGACTTCAACTTCGTCGGCCATGGCAACTTTTCTTGTAGTGATAGCACAATAAGTTTAAACCGCACTCCCCCTATGTTCATGCATGCTTTCCATCAAGACATTAGCTAAAGAGTGGTATGTGCGCACGACGGTCAAGAAAAGTTTGACGGATCTATGATATTTAGATCTTGCCTCAACTCAATGAAACTCTTCTCATCCAAGGGATTTGTGAAGATGTCCGCCAATTTCACCTTGGTGCCAATGAAGGATAGAACAATATCTCCTCGAGCAATGTGATACCGGATGAAGTGATTCCTTATCTCAATGTGCTTCGTCTTGACGTGGAGTACTGGATTGTAGGCGATCTTGATGGCGCTCTCGTTATCACACAAAAGAGGGACCTTGCTATACTCAAGTCCATAATCCCGCAAGGTTTGCCTCATGCATAAGATTTGAGCACAACTACTCGCTGCAGCAACATACTCGGCCTCCGCGGTGGAGACGGAGACATAATTTTTCTTCTTCGAGTACCAACACACCAAAGATCTCCCAAAGAAGTGACAAGCGCCGGATGTAGACTTCTTATCGACCTTGTCTCCCGCCCAATAATCCGAATCGGTGAAGCCAACCAATGAGAAGTCCGTATCCCTTGGATACCATAGTCCAAAATTTGGGGTATCAACTAAATATCGAAAGATCCTCTTCACGGCCATGATATGGCTTTCTTTCGGATTTGGTTGAAACCGTGCGCACATACCAACACTCAACATGAGTCCGAACAGGAAGCACAAAGGTAAAGAAGCAAACCTATCATCGAACAGTAGAGCTTGGGGTCCACCGCCTTGCCGGTCTCGTCGAGGGTGACACTAGTAGGAAAAGCCTTATAGATGAGATCTTATTTCTGTGGCGCACCAGCCTATTATGCACCACAGAAAGCGCACCAGACACGGTGCGCCACAAAATAAGCTATTTTTGTGGCGCACATCAACCAAATGCGCCACAGAAATAAGGTGGGGCCCACACCCTGCACCGCCCCAATCATTGGTTTCCTTATTTCTGTGGTGCACCAGACTCAGTGCGCCACAAAAGTTTTCTGTTCTGTGGCGCACTGGGTTTGATGCGCCACAGAAATAAGGTATTATGTGGCGCACTGGGCATGGTGCGCCACAGAAATAATGTCCTTATATAACGCACCCGCCCGTTCCCCTCCGTCGCTCGTACCCCTCTGTCGCCCCATACCCAGCCCTCTCCACAAATCACTGCCGCCGCAAATCGCCGCCGCCGCCGGCGGCAATGGGGCGCGTTGCCGCCGCCGCCTTCCTCCGCGACGGGCGCATGCCGCCACGCTCCACGCATCCACGCCACCAGCAGCACAACCCGCTGCGGCATGGAGGAGGAGGGGCCGCCGCCGCATCAAGGAGGAGGGGGCACCACCGCGTCAAGGAGGAGGGGCCGCCTCCGCGTCCTCGACCCCTGCCGTCGTCGTCAACCTTGTCCTCGACCCCTGCCGTCCTCGTCAGTGAGCGTCCCCCTCCCCTCCCTCTTCCTCTCCCGCGCGAGCAACCTGCTCGACGAAATGCAAGAACGAACGCGGTGTGTTAGAAATAAACCACGCGTGTGTCTTATGTGTGTGCCTGAGTCTGTACTCGTGTAGTTTTCTGTACGTAGGATCCAGTAAGGGCCGTTGGAGACATGCCATTTGGAGCTGTTGGAGCAGCCGCGTCATACGCGTATGTGCGCGTCGTGCGTGCATGCCAGCCAGAGTATACGGATCAGAAAGGTAGCGTGGAAGGTGTGGAGTTCGTGCTCCAGCGACAGCCCCTTGCTAGCTATAAAAACCTCTCCGTACTGCTCGTTGTAAATGGGGTGTGCAAGAGTTTGAGCTCAACAAGAGGCCGTTCGTCGGCGTGTTCGTCGTTGGAAAATACTTGTGTTCTTCTTGTTCGTGAGAGAGCTGTGAGGAGGGGGCTGCGGCAAGAAAGAAGAGGGGCTGCGAGAGCAGCCCCAACATGGTGACATACTCAAGTTCAGGTTCAGAGCTCATAGATACAATGAACACACACAGAGGTTTTCAGCACACGCACTTGTGCTCTTTTCTCATGTTCTCACTTAACTGAAACAACCTAGTTACAATAACTACTATACTATTTGGGAACAAACATCTTTTTTGTAAGAATTTTGGAGGAGGCTGAGAATTTACAGCATACTGACACGTGTGTGTTTCAATTGTTTTGCTTTTTACAGAATCATCTGTGTAGCCTGATTTGGGTGCACTCTGTAATTTTTGTGAGATTTAAATTGATGCAATGGAGCCACGTGTGTGTGGGGTAGCCTGCTCTCCTCTAATTTGCTTCGATGGCACTGTGTTTTGGTCGGGTTGGTTGTGTGGCTGTAGCTACATTGGCTCCTTTGGTCAAAGCGGTGCTCGACATTCCAGGAGCTCTAAACACACGAAACCGACCAGCCCATCTCTCCCATCTACTCTTTTTATCCACATCGCTGTTGTCCACATTCTTCTTTCCCACCGACGCCGGATTCACCTCACGAGGCGAGAAGCAAGCGGGGTGGTGCGGGTTGCTTTGGGTGGCTGGTGGGCAGAGCCTGCATTTGGTTGCGATGGTGCAGGGATTCTCGCGTGGATCTCGCCGTGGGGCTGCGTGTGGCCGTGGTCGGCTTCCTGGTGGTGCAGGTGCTACTGATGGGAAAGCCGGTGGTGGTGGAGGTGCTGCGGATGGGCGAGCTATTGACGGTGGTCGGCTCCGTGGTGGATGTGTTGCTGATGGTCTGGTTTCCTTGCCAATCGAACCACAGCTTCTTCTTCCCCACCATGTCGTGCATCAAAAAGGGAGGTAGCGACGACGAGGCGCTGGCGCGCTGGACGGCGGAAGACACCGGGGGTTGGTGGCGAGGGGCACAGAAGAGACCCGTCGTGGATGGAGACTAAATAGAAATCCTTTTGGTATGGATTCTTATCTTGTTTCCTTGTTGTATGCTGGGATTTGGTTATTGCCTTATTGCCGATTATTTTCCTTGATGTAGGAATTCGTATGAGCCCGCTCTTTCCGCACGCGGCCAAATCCTCGATGGTGTCGCCTGAGAGATCTCAGTGGGTATTTTAATGGCGGAGGGGATCAAGTCGCCACAGTGCGTTCCGGATCAAGACCAGGCGACACTCCCCATGGGGAGAGGAATGCGCAGCTCATGCACCTGCCCCTTCCGCGAAGAAGTCGGATGACTCTGCACCGCAACAGCCGGAGCGCACCCTGATCCCCTGATTAATCCCGCCGTATCCCCATCATCTACAGGTGAGCACGCTGCCCTCTCAGCTCCAAGCTCTGTCAGGATGTTTGTAAGGTGTGAAGTGTTCTGGAATTGGATTTGTGCACGTGTATAGGTAGTAGGTACTGGCAACTGATGCAAAACGGGCTGCCGCACGCCAAGACTGACATCAAGTTGGAGTCGGCGGCTTGAAGAAGAGCAAGGGTGGTCAACCGAACGATCTGGTAGAGCTCAGGAGCTGCCTCTTCTTCAAGGTATTATTGCACATGTATAATGGTCGTTGCATTTTTTCGTAGGGGAAATGGTTTATGCTAGGGGTTCCTTTTTTATAGGAAACCTGCAAAATAGTACTCACATTAAAGGTCACAAAATTATATACTTCATTCAAGATGGAGCAAGTTAGTTGTGTTTGGTGCTCAATCAACTTGGAGCTTCAGCTTTGATCTGTATTATTATTCTGGTGTGAAGGTTTACTGAGTTTTTCATGGAAAAAAAGGTATGCTGAGCTTTCTAAACAACGTTGTCTGTTTGACTATGTTAAAAATGTGTTGCCATAGTGTGACATCGCTCCAGAATCAGGCAGTTTGAATATGCATTACAGCTACCATGGCTTATATTACGGCACAGCGCTAGCCTCCTTCATAAGCGCTTAAGTAATCAGTTACTGCACGTAGGTAAGCACCGGCCGCTTGGTGGTCGAATTTTGTACTGGCTTCCCTAGCGTCAGCCTCTTAATTATACACCAACGCAAGGAAAACGGCCAGGAACTGGGCGAAACAGCCAGGAATTAATCCATGGCGCCTTTACCTAAGCGCCACACTCTACATGCCCTTAAAGCATCTTCTACATGTGTACTGCACAACAGAAAGATCTTTACCCGCATGTCATCGCTGGGATGCAAGCCAAGTCCTAGCTCACTCCTTTGCAATACAAGCCAATGATACCAAGTTGAACTCTTATGTGTCGCGCCGTCACGGCCCTTCCCTCCTGATGCCGCCCAACACTGCCTTTTTCCGGCACTGTTTGCCCACCTGAATTTGTACCACTGATGGCCATCCCAGACCGACACCCCTGCCCTTGAAATTGTGCTTCCACCCAAATCTCCCTCTCCTCCCTGCAGGCAAGGTTTCCTCCATTCTCATTTCGTTTAGTTTCTAAAAGTTCCTTTATATGATTTGTGGAGAAGATCTAGCAGAAACTAAGACGTGGAAGGTTAACATAAATTTTCTTTTATTTGTGCGGGGAGAAATTTACTTGTCATATGCTTGATTGATGTTTTATGTATTTATTTATGATGTTCTCTCAATTGTATTTCTGTACGTAGACAAGCGAACATATGTTAACTCTTTTATGTTTTTTGTCATAAGCTGGCTGCCAATGGGTGGCATCGATTCCATTCGCATCGAACTTTATTCCGTCATGGGCGAGCTAGATCCAGCAGTATGGTGGCAAGGGAGTTTGAACTGGCCTTTGGTTTCTTTGTGAAGTGGGAGTGACAGCAAATCCAGGGCGCTGATGGGCTCGATCCAGTGGTAGGGTTCTCCATGCTTTGGTTCCACATCAGCACAACAACCTCTATGACGAGCTTGGTACCGGTACGCCTTCCCGAGGCTATAAAATGTTCTTCCAGATATGTTCCAAGGTATGTGTACCATAGCCCTGAAAAGCAGCCTCTAAGCTCTTCAGTTCCATGTGGTGTGGTGTAGATGGCAGAAAGGATAATAGAAATGCAGATGATTGATTTGCAATCGCTGCTATTGTATAATCTCCATGTGTGTTGTGTTGTATTGTATTTGCAGCAATAAATTCTTCTTTTTGTTCTGGGTTACCTAGATTTTCCTCAATATTTATTCTACATTTACGTATGAGCTATACTATACTGGAATGATCAGATCAATTTCTCCTCTCCACCTTATGCAAGTTCTTAAGTCCCATGCCAATGTTGGTGACTTCGGAGTAGTAATACACACAAATTGCTTGTGACACAAGTAGTTGTAGCCAACGCTACTTCCCTGATGCTTAGGGTATATTTATTAAGTATCCTAAAATTAAATCAAATGTAGTCATGTTATGTTATCTAGGTTCAGTTATTAGATTCCACGTTCATAGTGTGTTTCAGATGCAGATCTTTTAACCCTACATTTGTATTGTACTGAGTTGTGTTGTATCGTACATGTACATTGAATCTTCGTGTCACATGGTCTCGGTTAATTAAAAGATCACTTCATATTTTGTATCATGGTGATATGTTCACTTTTGGATTTTACTGGTCATTATGATTCTAAGGGCAAATGCGAACAAACAATAATCTTACAGTTCCGCTTATAAATATGCTTTTGAGGTACCCTAGATTGTAGTAGAAATATTGGGATTTCTGTCGTCAGTTTTTTCAACCAGTTCTATAAAAGTTTGTGTGGAAACACTTTTGTTTAAGGGAATCTATTAAAAAACTGCTTATTCATGCATAAACTAAAGGTTTCAGAGTTATCTCTCTTTCCAAGACCATAGAGCTATTGATGTCCACTTTCCAAAAAGTTCCTAAGGAGCCTTTAAAAATCAAGACCTTTCTGTGTTAGTTACTAAAAAGCAATCAGAACAAATAAAAATTGACCAAGAGGATAGGGTGGAGATACAAGTTCTCAATAATGTAATAATTTGAATCTTTTGATGATTTATTCTTCCCCGTCCAGTAGCAAAAAAAAAAAAAATACAACAGAGCAATAATGATTCCCCTTCAACCTCTATGCCGAGCTATCTATACACATGTTCATGCCACTTTCCTTGCGCATGTCTAGGGCCATCAAACATCAGATCTTGGCTCAAGTAGATTTGAGTCTTGTGTTTGTTCCCGTGGAGGGGCAACTTTTTTTTTTCCTGTTGGAGGGTTTGAAATAATTTGCATCCATACAGATCGATGAATTCATGATTATTTGTTTCACAGTTGGCTTGCAATGCAGGTCATTTTTATGGGAGGCCATGATGCGATGGAAACATCACCATGATCTCTCGAAGAATCTCTATTGCATTTCATGTCTTCGATGTTAAACATAAAGGGTCAAGTAACAGAGAGAAAGAAAGAGGAGATTATTTATTTGTTAGTTATAGTATCTGTACTGAATAAACTTGGATCAGAACCATGTATTGGCTCAATGCTGAAGCTGTTTTAGCCTAATATCAGGTCTAGAGTATAGTAAGATTCTATGGAGTTGCAAGAACTTTCCCCTGGTGCTATATCCCATGGTGTTCTTTGCACACTCCCATGTTTGCTGGAAAGCTTACATAATTCCCATGATGTTCCTAACTTATTTCAGATATACTAGATTTGAATAATTCCCATGTTGTTCGTGATAGACATATTTTCTTGTCATCCTCATTAAATTGGTCTTATTCCTTTTTTAGAAATCTATGTACTAACTACTATAGAACAGCTCCACAACGCCATTTAGGAGCATGAAGCAACGAGATGGTGCATGCTCCGCTTGAGCCTGCCAATAATGATTGGTCCCCTTATATTGGCCCCTCTTATATATTGGATATTACGTATGTACCTTTGAATTTGGTAGTAAAATATATGCTTTGATATGGTCCTCATGCCCACCGAGATCATGGAACATGGGTAATACTTTATAAATTCCTGTCAATACTATTAATTCCTATGTGCATTCCTTCCACGCATACACGAACCATCTATATTGGTAGATGACCGAGAAAGTTAACACATACTGCACAAGATATACACCAAGTGATTACAAATGGCACCACAATTTTGTGTTCTATAGAAACAAATTCCAGAAGTTGTGTTATGACCTTTTTATGAGTTGTAGCAATATGTGCAATTAATTCATTCTCTACACATCAGGATTAGTCATTTGTGTTAAACTGAATGTTGATCTTATCACAGGTGAGATGGTTGGTTTCAGACTTCCGGATAGTGTGACATTTGATTGTGGTGTCTTGGGGCTTAGGAAAAGTAGGTATGTGCCTAATATTAGCTCATAAATTTCTACCGATAGATGCCTTAACGTTGTAAGGGCAGTTTGAATATTAGTGAGTTTGAGTAACATTTCTCCAAACTGTTACAGGCTACATACATAGATTATGAGTTGTATTAACTTTGCTTCATATTGTGTGATCATTAATTGTATTAACTTTGCTTCATATTGTGTGGTCATTATTGCTGATTGAATCTCAATTTGTGGGCATTGTGAATTTGTGATTTGTGTAAACTTTGCTTATGTTTTGCCATCATTATTGCTAATGAAATCTCAAATTTGGGCATTGGACTGTGTAAGGCACTAAGGCCATGTTGTGCTAGGTAAGTTTGCAAATTCAGAATGTAGCTTACACTTTTCTACGAGTTCGCACGGGCGGCATGCTTCGTACTTTGTGAATATCGTCAACCATTTGGTGACAAAGAGGTTCCTTAGGCTAGAAGGCGACAACTTCGCTGGCAAGGAGAGGCAGGGGCCTCCTCCAGGAGAACACGGATCATACCAGCTCCAGGTCCCTCTCTCATGAGCGAGGAAACAATTGTGGCATCGGATTTAGTAAAATCCGTAGTCAAATCCTTCTTCCCGCCAATGACTTCTCCTTTTGATCTATTAGTGTTAGAATCTATGTAAATTTTTTATAATCACATTCCTTTTGAGCGGTATCAGGGTTTGGTTCATTGTATAGTACAATCGTTGTAAAATTATCGCCTTAGATTGTGCGACCATCCAAGACAATACTATATTCACTCACTTATGCTTCATTTTCTGCCACACCTCAAGGTGAACACGTCGAGCAAACACAATTAATAGCAACCCTTCTCCAGACACGTAACTCAAAATCACACAAGAGGCATGTGATGTGTCCTCACTCACCCATGGCTCAATCAAAATTGCTCACCACCTTATACAAGCAAATAAAACTTCTTTGTCACATGCACATCTTTTAAGACTTGCTCTCAACCTCATTTTTAAAACATACAAGAAGATTAGCCCATGACTCAATCACAATCTATAGAGACTAGGATGGAAACAAATCTACTAGCCCAATGATGTATTCAATTATATTATTTAGCTATCATGTAAAAACACAACGACCCACCAGCTGATTTAAAAAAAATTAAAGCACACACAACTTTGCATGGGCAAAAACATTAACTATAGTTTCAGATACAATAAAAACCCACAAACATTTACAACCGCTAAAAATTTCCATCAGTTAGTCACTATATGGCGCGGCGTGCCGCCGCGCCTATCTTTTGCTAGTACCTTTTAAAGGGAAACATGCACACACACATGGCCAAGTCCACGACGGCTTGATCCACTTTCTACTAGTAGTGCTAGCTTGAACGACTCAACTACATGCATTGAGAAAACACAAACAGAACATAAAAATCCCTGATGGTAATTTAGACAGAATTAGGAGGGTGGTACTATTATGTATAGTTTTAGTTAATCATCTTGATGACCATCAGGCAGAGCCCATAGCATCATAATTAAGGTAGCCCTAGAACCGAGCCCGACCCACACAAAGTATTACGCCCGTGGGAATCGAAGTATGACCGGCCGGACCACGCCACCATGCTCTAGACTCTAAGTTACTAGCTCATCCACAGTTGAGGAGAACAAAAGGGGAGGTGTTTGAAATCAGAGGGTTATTTTCTCTCTGTATGATACGAGATGTTCTTCTTTTGGTAAGACATTTTCTAGTTAAATATAGGTAAATGATTCAGTCCGCGTGAGTGATATTAGGATTGGACCAGGAGGCTCCCTTATTACCATCCGCATCTCCTACTTCTCTTCCTCCCCTTCTCCTACCTAGTTCTTTTGTATTACCAACCATATTAGTCGCATCAAGTATGCATCATATCCATTTTGTTGTGAAAAAAAATTCTGTTCTCACTCATTATTTATTGAACATAGCCTACACCTTCAAAATGAATGCTAATGCTCACTGGTTGCTATATATATGTGTATATGTTGTTCATGGTTCTCTTTATAAATGATTTGGTCTTTAATTTTATTTGTACTTGCCGACGATTAGAATGTTTGGTCGATCACTACTCTCTGGGGTGGCGTGAGTGAACCTGGTGTGATGGCACAGATATCAATTTGTTGTGCATCCTACTTGGCTTCGCTTACGCCATCCCTGAATGTTAATATTTGTTTCGACCAACAAAGTATGAGGCATATGCTATCTAGTTGATACCACTTGGCTCTTTCTTCCATTTTAGTTCCGATGATTAAAATGTTTGGTCACCTTTACACTCCGGGGTGGAGCAAGCGAGCCTGGTGTGATGACACAAATATCAATATCTTGTGCATCCTACCTGGCCTCGCTTACTCCATCCCGGAATGTTAATATTTGTTTCGACCAACAAAGTATGAGGCATATGCTATGTAGTTGATACCACTTGGCTCTTTCTTCCATTTTAGTGCCGATGATTAGAATGTTTGGTCACCTATACACTTAGGGAAGGCACCAGCGAGCCTGGTGCGATGACACAAATATCAATCTCTTGTGCATCCTACCTGGCCTCGCCGACGCCTTCCCAGAATGATAATATTTGTTTCCACCAACAAAGTATGAGGCATTCCATTTAGTTCATACTAGCTACTTCTTAATTGCATTGGCCTTTCTTCCATTTTAGTGCCGATGATTAAATTTTGTGGTCACTACACTTGGGGGAGGCACTAGTGAGCCTGGTGCGATGGCACAAATATCAATCTCTTGTGCATCCTACCTGGCCTCACTGACACCTTCCCTAAATGTTAATATTTGTTTCGACCAACAAAGTATGAGGCATTCCATTTTGTTCATATTAGCTACTTGTCTCTTATTTCAGTTGGCATTTCTTAATTGCATTGGCCCATGATTAGAATGTTTGGTCACTTGTACACTCTGGGGTGGGGCCAGTGAACCTGGTGTGATGGCACAAATATCAATCTCTTGTGCATCCTACTTGGCTTCACTGACCCCATCCTTGAATGTTAATATTTGTTTCGACCAACAAAGTATGAGGCATTCCATTTAGTTCATACTAGCTACTTATCTCTTATTCGAGTTGGCACTTCTTAATTGCATTGGCCTTTCTTCCATTTGCTTTGGTACTTCAAAATGCCGATGATTAAAATGTTTGGTCACCGTACACTTGGGGGTGGCGTAAGTGAGCCTGGTAAGATTGGACAAATATCAATCTCTTGTGCATCAGACTTGGTCTCACTTACCCCATCCCTAAATGTTAATATTTGTGTTGACCAACAATGTATGAGGCATTTATTCCATTTCTCTTGTGCATCGGACTTGGACTTGGTCTCACTTTCTTCTGTTTTAATCAGAGGAGGAACCGGAAGAAGACCCCGAAGCAAGCGAGCCTGGCGGGTAGAGAGGAGGAAGCAAAGGAGGAACCGGATGAAGACCACTTTGTATCTCGAAATTGTGAAATTTGTAGAAATTAAGAGTTGTATGTAAAACATTTGACACTTGCCACTATATATGTATCTCGATCGGGCTGTAAGTAATGTGATGATGATGTCTATATTATATCTGTGCAATGTACAAGCTATTTATATTATATCTGCATATTTCTGTATATAATATGTATAGTATATGTATATTGTTGTATATAACCTATATGTGTATAGCAGGCAGTACAAAATCGTGTATAATACGAGCTAATTCTGTGGTGCACTGAACAATAATTATGTGGTGCACCGAAGCAATGGTGCGCTGCAGAAACCTTAATTCTGTGGCGCATGGGCCGGTGCGCCACAGAAATCTTATTTTTGTGGCGAAGTTTCTGTGGCGCACCGCCTATGCGCCACATAATGTGTTTTTGGTGCGCCACTAATGAGCCTTTTCCTACTAGTGTGAGTTGACACTTTAAGTGCATTGGGGTTCCTATACCATTGGCCCCCTTCATATCGAAGCGCTTAAGCATGTCTTGAATGTACTTGGCTTGATTGATGAAGGTGCCTTGACGCATTTGCTTGATCTCGAATCCAGGGAAGTACTTGAGTTCCCCCATCATTGACATCTCGAACCTATTAGTCATCAACTTGGCAAACTCATCATTAAACTTTGTGTTAGTTGAGCCAAATATGATGTCATGTACATAGAGTTGGCATATCAAGAGCTCCACATTGACTTTCTTAGTAAAAAGAGTGGGATCGATTTTCCCCACTGATGGCGTGTAACTCACACGTTCGTTGGGAACCTGTTATCACCAGAATTTGACCGGATCAGAGGTGGGCCATGATTGAAGATGGGCTTGAAGAATAAACTTAGAAGAAATACATGAATCGGCCTTGTATAACAAGTTTGGGTTAAATTGCCCGTGTATTTGTAACATAGTAGGATACGTGTCGTTTAGAAGTTAGAGTTTAACCCGTGCACGGTTTGGTGCACGCCTGAATTAGAAAGTCCCCCGGACTATAAATATGTATCTAGGGTTTATGAAATAAACAACAACCAACGTTCACCACAAACCAATCTCGGTGCATCGCCAACTCCCCCGTCCCGAGGGTTTCTTCCGGGTAAGCACCATGCTGCCTAGATCGCATCTTGCGATCTAGGCAGCACACGTTTATTCGTCGTCCATGCGCTGCTCGTACTGAAGCCTTTTTGATGGCGAGCAGCGTAGTTATCATAGATGTTTTAGGGTTAGCATTGTTCTTCGTATCACATGCTATCGTCGTGCAACCCTGTAACGGCCCAGGGTAGCACCCCTACTAGATTTGTTTGTTCTTTCTCTTTTATGCATCATCATGACATCATGCATCATCTCATCCATGTTTTAACAACATAAACTTATTTTATAAACCCTAACTACTTTATTTTTCCTCTCATATGGTTTATAACCCCTCTCTCCTTTCTTATTCAAAACCCTAAACCCCCTCTCATATTCCCTATTTTATAATTAAGTTGTGCAACAATTAATTTTGGAATAAAAATGTTGTTTTGTTTTGGATTACAAATAAAGTAATATTTGAAAACCTAAGTTTGAAACTCTCTCTCACCTTGCCTCAAGATTAAAAAAAACAGTTTTAAAATCAAAAGGAAAAAGGAAACAGATTTAAAATAAAAATAAAACAGAAAAACCTATCCTAACCCTAACCAGGCTGCAACCCCTGGCCCTTTTCCTCTTCCCCCATCGGCGGCCTGCTTCTCTTCCTTTTCCCCCGGCCCATCTCTTCCTCCTGGCCCAGCCCGCGTCGGCCCGTACCCCTTCGGCCCCCTCCCTCTTCTTTTCCGTTCGTCCTCGCTGGAAAGCGAGAGCACGCACATGGCGTGCTTGCTTCCACCACCGCTCCTTGCCCCACCTCACCTGCTCCCTCTCCTCTCCCCTTTAAGCGCCTCGTGACCTCCGCCAAACCCTAGGCCTCTCCTTCCCATCTGCAGCCGCCACCATCCTTTCTTCCCCTTTTTTTTCTCTGTGAGAAACCATCCCACTGCACCGCCGCTTCTTCACCATCGCGCCACCACCTCCGGCCACCCCAAGCCTCGCCACCGCCACCGTTCGCTCCGCCTCATCGAGCTCTACGTCCTGGTGCGAGGAATCGCTCTGGGCGCCCTCTAATCGGGCACATCTCGCCGTTCCCCTTCTCCAAGTCCGGCGACTTTTTCTTCAAATACCGGCGGTCACCATCATCGCCTGACCGATCTGAGCCCAGGTTGAGCTTCGGGGTAAGTTGACGCACCCCCTGGACAACCGCTCCCCCTCCTTCCCCTCCATTTTCCTCCTCTCACCGATGTGCCGGCCTTCTCCTCCGCAGCAGCTCACCGCCGACCAACTTCCGGTGGTCCCCCGCTCCTGGCGCCGCCTCCCATGGGTCTGCGCCGACGAGGCGAGCGCGACGCACACCCGCGCGCATCCAGGGATGCCCGGCAACGGCCGCACGCGCGACGCCCGGCGCGGTCACGGCCTCCTACCTCGCCGCGAGCGGCATCCCGCGTCGAGCACGCTTTGCCACGTCGGCATGTCAGCGTGGCCGTGGTCCCCTCCGTCAGCGACCGCGGGTCAACCCGCTTCGGTGAGAAAAGTTCCCAACCCCCCAGATCTGACAATCTTGCACAGAACCCCCTGCCCTGTTTAACACCTTAACCCGCAGCCCTGCCCCTGTCAGTTTTCTCCATAACCCCCTGCATGTTTTGAAAACTAACCCGGGGTCCTCCCCCCGTATGATAATTATTTCTGGGCCCTTCTCATTTAAAATAAATCTGTTAAATTACTTTTTAAATAATAAATATCAATCTGCTAATAACTTTTAAATGGTAATTCAAAATGAAAAGTGTTGAAAATTGATCAGAAAAATGTGTTGAACATGAATATGCCATCCATTCATCTGTTTGCATCTCGCATCATATCGCTCGTTGATAGTTGTGCATGTATACCTAACATATATGCGGAGTATTTCGGATTTCCAACTAGGGTTTTCCCCGCTCCGTTTAATATTGAAGTAGCGCACCTTTGCCATGATATGCCATGCTAACAACCACTTAAATTTGCCGGTAGAAAATGCAACTCCAACCCTAACTGTTTGTCCGGGGTTCCGACTCCGATTAATTTGGATAAGTTGCATCGCACCATCGTTGCCATGTCATGCATATCATATTGATCATGCTGGATCTTCTTTATCCGTAGTGGTAAGATTTGCATACGTTGTGTGTTCCAGCATTTGCTTCTTCCCGGATAGGATCACGAAGTGTTGATGTGAGATACGACGAGTTCTCCGACAAGTTCTTCTGCAGCTTTTCACAGGCGAGCCCTCCCTCTTCACCTATTTTACTCTCTCCCTCGCACTGCTATCCTTATGTTGCGATTCTTTATCGAGTCACGTGTCCTATTCCACTTGTTTACCATAATAATCCTATATGTATCATTCCTTACCCATAGCCGTTGCTTGATGTTTGAGCCTTGCGAGTCGTAGGCGTGTTTAGGCTCTGTTGTTTATCTCGATCTGTTATCGGCATATGTTGGGTTGTTGGGAGGTTATCACATGCTATATCAATTGTTGGAGATACACATGCTTTACTTATTTGTTAACAACTAAAATTGTAAGCAGATGCATCTGTGAGCCCCTTTGCGAAAGCATCGGAACTTTGACTCGCTAATGTCCCCTAGGACCCGAGTTCTTGTTATCTCGTTCCGAGATTGAGCGCTCTACCCATGCGTGGGGACGATTATTGGGACCCCCCTCACCCATTACCTTTTCTCAAATCGGTTGAAAAGGGGGCCACAACCTTGGTTTTATTTGCCTATGCCATGTATGCCATGCTTTACTTACTCGTTGCCTTCGGGTGTTTACTTCCTGTTGCCTTCGGGTGTTTATATTCCGTACTCGTACCCCGCGGGACGTTTAGCGAAAGCGTGTGGTTCGCACGCCTAGCCGCCGTCGCAAACCCCGAGTCCGCTTCGAGTACGGCCGGACTTCGTTACGGGTAGCTTAGTTGGGTGGCCCCCCTAGACTTTCTTGTTGAATTGGGAACGGTCTTGTTGTGAGACATCCACCTGTCGTAAGTGGGTCGAGCATGCGTATGGTTACATTTGGGCAACCCCTGCAGGGTGTACATCTTATCGATAAGCCGTGTCCGCGGTTATGGACGACTTGGAATTGTATAGCTTGATCATAGAACAACTTACACCCTATACTTGTTGTTAATAATCTGATAATAACTTGCGTAGTAATATAGCACTACTACAACCGATACCTAATAAAACTTGTCCACCGTTGAGTGCCTTTTACATTGCCTCTTCGCAATTGTTGAAGGGGATATGTGTATTTGGCTGGGTTATGTTTGTGTAGTATTTATTTGTTACCTTGTGCGCTCCCTTATCTTCTCTGATTAGACGGATGTTGTAGCGTGTCTCTATTGGTTATAGTTTTGCTGCCGCTAAACCTACCATATAGCCCCAGGCGATATATATATACTCGCTCGGCGAGCATAGCCATTTCTAAGTCTCGCTAAGTACGTGCCGGAGTTCGTTCCTTGGTACTTACTCTCGCCTTTCCTCTTTCTCTTTTGCTTCCTCCCTTTTGTCGGCAACCGATGGCCCGACTTTGACAGGTACAAGATGACGACGTTAGCAAGGTTACCCTTCCGGCTTGGCCTGGGCAGGGTTATGGACGCCACTGGTTATCTTCAGGACTCTTAGTCCAATTTGTATCTTGTCCGTACTCGGACGTATTCGATCTTCTGTATGATTTGGATCTTTGTATTGTATATTTGTATCTTGACTCGTTGGAGTCGTTGTTGTAAAATATATGTTTCTTGTGGGCTGTATTGTAATCATGTTGTAATGTTACCACTCGTGTTAATTCCTCTAGCATCACGTGTGTGATTCGTCGCGCACGTCGTGTCGGAGGGCGTCTCTGAATCGATATCGTGCGGATTTCGGCGGGTTCGCTGGAATCCTCAGGATACCGGTTCCGGGGCGTCACAAGTTGGTATCAGAGCTCAGGTTGACGGTACCCCACTAGTCCAGCCTATAGGTTAACCTTGCCAATGGTCGTTGAGTTTAGAGAGTCCAAACTATTTTCTAAAATTCGTTGGATAGTTCTGATTAGCTCTGATTTTTCTCCTTATCCCTATTCTTTCTCTTCTTACCTATGCGAGTTTTGAGTCTTCTCTCTTATCTGAGTTTTCCGAGTCTTAGGTTCCGACGTGGGTTGGATGATCTTTGCCTTAACTTAATAGGACCGACCTTTGAAGACTTTCCGACAGAAGAACATCACCGGCGGCTAACCTTTGTCTTCTTTGTTGACGCCATCTCGGATTATGTGATCCTTCCCCTATCCCTTGTGTTTTTTACTTCATGAACCTTCTATGTCGATGTTTACCAAGATCGTCAATCTGTATTCCTGGAGTTGGTTGCACGATTCTCTTATTCATGTACAGAGTAATACTTTGAGTGCAAGATGGAGTCGCGACCATACCGACTACTCTTATTATTCGCTCTTGATACTTGAATGGGTGGATCAATGTGATTGTGACTCCTTCCATCTTTGTTGTACGGCGCCTGCTCATCCGCAAGACAACACTTCATCATCATCGACGGAACAATGACTTCTTGTTAGTGGTGTCGACCGATCAGCATGGAGCAAGAACTCTTGTTAGTGGTGTCGAGAAGATCGACACGTCGCCTGAAGATCCGATAGTTCACCTCTCTCCCCCGTACCTTGAGGTGGAACCTCGGGGCGAGGTTCCTTGTTAGTGGTGTCGATTGTAACTGTAGGATAACGTTGCATAGAAAACAAAATTTTTCCTACCGCGAACACGCAATCCAAGCCAAGATGCAATCTAGAAGACGGTAGCAACGAGGGGGTATCGAGTCTCACCCTTGAAGAGATTCCAAAGCCTACAAGATGAGGCTCTTGTTGCTGCGGTAGACGTTCACTTGCCGCTTGCAAAAGCGCGTAGAAGATCTTGATCACGATCGCTTCCGGCGCCACGAACGGGCAGCACCTCCGTACTCGGTCACACGTTCGGTTGTTGATGAAGACGACGTCCACCTCCCCGTTCCAGCGGGCAGCGGAAGTAGTAGCTCCTCTTGAATCCGACAGCACGACGGCGTGGTGTCGGTGGTGGTGGAGAAATCCGGCGGAGCTTCGCTTAAGCGTGCGGGATATGGTGGAGGAGAGAGATTCTTGTTATATTGATAAAAGTGGGTTTGAAAGTTCTCGATCCTATTATTTTTGAGCTTGATAAAAATTATGTGTTTGTGGGTCATGAAAAACATGATTTATGTGATAGTTATATTGTTGAGTTTATTCATAAAGCTACTGAAAATTATTATGAGAGAGGAAAATATGGTTGTAGAAATTTGCATGGTACTAAAACACTTCTCTATATGCCGAAACTTTTAGTTACTCTTGTTTTATCTTCCTATGCTTGTCACTTTGCTCTTCATGAATTTATTTGTGAACAAGATTCCTATGCATAGAAAGTGGGTTAGACTTAAATGTAAGCTGAATTTGCTTTTGATGCTCCTTTTGCTTCATTTCCTATTTTCCATGTGAGCATCATTAAAATCTCACTGAGCCCATGACCTAATGAAGCTATAAAGAAAGCACTTCTTGGGAGAGCAACCTCATGGTTTTATATTTATACCGCTTTGTTGTGTCTTGGAAGTTGTTACTACCGTAGCAATCCTCTCCTTACCATGTTTACTGGCATTGTTGTGCCAAGCAAAGTCTCGAATAGAAAGTTGATACTAGATTTGGATTTCTCGCGCTAGAAACGCATTTTTAGGCCGTCACGAATTTGAGTAGATCTCTCTCGTAGGAGACTACAAAAATTCTGCAAAATTCTCATGCGTGTTCCTCGAGCATGTACGCAACTTTTTATTAGTTTTGAGTTTTCTCTCGATTTGAGCAATTACGGAAGTACCTCTAAAAAATCGTGCTTACCGGGCCGTCTCGCTTTGGACGTACTTCTATTTTTCGTGCATCGTCTCTTGTGGACTTTAGGTAAGGCTTTCTAGACGTGGAGAGATGTAGCCAACGTGCTATTGAGTTCTTGCAATGTGTCACTACAGGGCTAAGCGGATTAAAGTTTTTTGAGCACTAACCCCTCTTAATGAAGTTTATGAGAGAAGCTCTTGCGTGTATGTGTTTTCAAGGGTCAAGAGAGAAGGGTGATATAATGTGATCAAGAAGAGTGAAGAGCTTCAGTTTCTGGGATGCCCCCGTGGGTCACCCAAGATATTTCAAGAAGACTCAAGCTGTTTAAGCTTGGGGATGCCTCAAGGCATCCCCTTCTTCATCAACAACTTATCAAAGTCACCTCTAGTGAAACTATATTTTAATTCCTTCCACATTTTATGTGCTTTATCTTGGAGCGTCTATGTGTTTTTATTTTTATTTTTGTTTGAATAAATTCGATCCTAGCAATCCTTGTGTGGGAGAGAGATACGCTCCGCTGTTTCATATGAACACTTGTGTTCCTAATTTACTTTAATATTCATGGCTAAAGTTAAAAGCCGCAGACTTATTGTTATTTGCTGGAAACTATAAAATGCTTCATATTGTCTTGAATAATTTGCTACTTGGCAATTGTTTTGAGCTCTCAAGTAGATCATGTTTAAGCTCTTGCATCATGTAGTTTAAACCTATTAGTGGAGAACTACCGTAGAGCTTGTTGAAATTTGGTTTGCATGATTGGTCTCTCTAAGGTCTAGATATTTTCTGTAAAAGTGTTTGAGCAACAAGGAAGACAAGTGTAGAGTTTTATAATGCTTGCAATATATTCTTATGTAAGTTTTTGCTTGCACCGGTTCATACTTGTGTTTGCTTCAAACAACCTTGCTAGCCAAAGCCTTGCAATCGAGAGGGAATGCTTCTGTGCATCCAAAACCTTGAGCCAAAACCTATGCCATTTGTGTCCACCATAACTACCTACTATGTGGTATTTTTCTCGCCATTCCAAGTAAATACTTCATGTGCTACCTTTAAACAATTCAAAAGTTATTATCTCCTTATTTGTGTCAATGTTTTATAGCTCATGAGGAAGATATGTGGTGTTTTATCTTTCAATCTTGTTGGGCAAATTCTCACCAATGGACTAGTGGCACATCCGCTTATCCAATAATTTTGTAAAAAGAGCCGGCAACGGGGTTCCCACACCCCAATTAATTAACTTTCATTAATAATTTCTCACATGTTTTGTCTCTGATTCACGTTA
>NC_061510.1:187211148-187225936 GCF_022539505.1 Lolium rigidum | reverse complement strand
ATGCATGTTCGTCTTGTACGAAGTAAGGGCGATCTACACTGAGTTGAATGGTTTGAGCATGCATATTGTGAGAGAAGAACATTGGGCCGCTAACTAAAGCCATGATTCATGGTGGAAGTTTCAGTTTTGGACAAACATCCTCAAATCTCTAATGAGAAAAGAATTAATTGTTGTCAAATGCTTAAAGCATTAAAAGAGGAGTCCATTATCTGTTGTCTATGTTGTCCCGGTATGGATGTCTAAGTTGAGAATAATCAAAAGCGAGAAATCCAAATGCGAGCTTTCTCCTTAGACCTTTGTACAGGCGGCATAGAGGTACCCCTTTGTGAAACTTGGTTAAAGCATATGTATTGCGGTGATAATCCAGGTAGTCCAAGCTAATTAGGACAAGGTGCGAGCACTATTAGTACACTATGCATGAGGCTTGCAACTTATAAGATATAATTTACATGATGCATATGCTTTATTACTACCGTTGACAAAATTGTTTCATGTTTTCAAAATCAAAGCTCTAGCACAAATATAGCAATCGATGCTTTTCCTCTATGAGGACCATTCTTTTACTTTCAATGTTGAGTCGGTTCACCTATTTCTCTCCACCTCAAGAAGCAAACACTTGTGTGAGCTGTGCATTGATTCCTACATACTTGCTTATTGCACTTATTATGTTACTCTATGTTGACAATATCCATGAGATATACATGTTACAAGTTGAAAGCAACCGCTGAAACTTAATCTTCTTTTGTGTTGCTTCAATACCTTTACTTTGAATTATTGCTTTATGAGTTAACTCTTATGCAAGACTTATTGATGCTTGTCTTGAAGTGCTATTCATGAAAAGTCTTTGCTTTATGATTCACTTGTTTACTCATGTCATCACACATTGTTTTGATCGCTGCATTCTCTACATATGCTTTACAAATAGTATGATCAAGTTTATGATGGCATGTCACTCCAGAAATTATCTTTGTTATCGTTTTACCTGCTCGGGACGAGCAGAACTAAGCTTAGGGATGCTGATACGTCTCCAACGTATCGATAATTTCTTGTGTTCCATGCCACATTATTGATGTTATCTACATGTTTTATGCACACTTTATGTCATATTCGTGCATTTTACGGAACTAACCTATTAACAAGATGCCGAAGTGCCGATTCTTGTTTTCGCTGTTTTTGGTTTCGAAATCCTAGTAAAGAAATATTCTCGGAATTGGACGAAATAAAAGCCCAGAGGCCTATTTTCTCACGAAGCTTCCGGAAGACCGAAGACGAGACGAAGAGGGCCACGGGGTGGCCAAACCCTAGGGCGGCGCGGCCCCCCCCTGGCCGCGCCAGCCTAGGGTGTGGGCCCCCGTGCCGCCTCTCGACTTGCCCTTCCGCCTACTTAAAGCCTCCGTGACGAAACCCCCGATGCCGAGAGCCACGATACGGAAAACATTGCCGAGACGCCGTCGCCGCCGATCCCATCTCGGGGGATCCTGGAGATCGCCTCCGGCACCCTGCTGGGAGAGGGAATCATCTCCCGGAGGACTCTACACCGCCATGGTCGCCTCCGGAGTGATGAGTGAGTAGTCTACCCCTGGACTATGGGTCCATAGCGGTAGCTAGATGGTTGTCTTCTCCCCATTGTGCTATCATTGTCGGATCTTGTGAGCTGCCTATCATGATCAAGATCATCTATATGTAATTCTATATGTTGCGTTTGTTGGGATCCGATGAATAGAGAATACTTGTTATGTTGATTATTAAAGTTATGCTTATGTGTTGTTTATGATCTTGCATGCTCTCCGTTTCTAGTAGAGGCTACGGCCAAGTTTTTACTTTTAACTCCAAGAGGGAGTACTTATGCTCGATAGTGGGTTCATGCTGCATTGACACCAGGACGAGTGACGAGAAAGTTCTAAGGTTGTGTTGTCTTGTTGCCACTAGGGATAAAACATTGATGCTATGTCTAAGGATGTAGTTGTTGATTACATTACGCACCATACTTAATGCAATTGTACTGTTGCTTTGCAACTTAATACTGGAGGGGTTCGGACGATAACACTGAAGGTGGACTTTTTAGGCATAGATGCGGTTGGATGGCGGTCTATGTACTTTGTCGTAATGCCCAATTAAATATCACTATACTCATCATGATATGTATGTGCATTGTCATGCTCTCTTTATTTGTCAACTGCCCAAGCTGTAATTTGTTCACCCAACATGCTTGTTCGTCTTATGGGAGAGACACCTCTAGTGAGCTGTGGACCCCGGTCCAATTCTCTTTCTTGAAATACAATCTACTGCAATACTTGTTTTTACTTGTTTTCTCTGCAAACAATCATCTTCCACACAATACGGTTAATCCTTTGTTACGGCAAGCCGGTGAGATTGACAACCTCACTTTGTTTCGTTGGGGCAAAGTACTTTGGTTGTGTAGTGCGGGTTCCACGTTGGCGCCGGAATCTGCGGTGTTGCGCCGCACTACATCCCGCCGCCATCAACCTTCAACGTGCTTCTTGGCTCCTCCTGGTTCGATAAACCTTGGTTTCTTTCTGAGGGAAAACTTGCTGCTGTGCTCATCATACCTTCCTCTTGGGGTTGCCCAACGAACGTGTGAAATACACGCCATCAGATGACATGCGGGTCCCATGAGCCAACAACTTACTCGTCGTTTCAGAGGGCCGAGGCGGCATGAGATCGAAAGAAAAAGGAAAGTGACCAAATATCAGGAGCAAAAAATAATCCATGAAAAGAAACTTTCATTGTACATAGAGGATGACATAGGGTCCCATGTTGTAGCAGCGGTCTGAACGTTTCAAAGACGGCATGAGATCGAAAGAAAAAGGCAAGTGACCAAATATCAGGAGCCAAAAATAATCCAAGAAAAGAAACTTTTATTGTACCTTTGAGAGTGGGCATGAGATTAAAAGAAAAAGGCAAGTGACCAAATATCAGGAGCCAAAAACCTAGAAAAGAAACTTTTATTCTACATAGAGTATGACATGCGGGTCCCTTGACGCTGCAGCATCCTCAACGTTTCCAAGGCGGCAGGGGATCAAAAGAAAAAGGAAATAGCCAAAAAGCAGAGGGTGAAAAAAATCGAAGAAAATAAACTTTTATTGTTCATAGTGGATGACATGTGGGACCCATGAGGCAGAAGCATCCTCAACGTTTCCAAGCAGCAGGGGATCGAAAGAAAAAGGAAATATCCAAAAATCAGAGCGTGAAAAATAATCCAAGAAAAGAAACTTTTATTTTACATAGAGGATGACATGTGGGTCCCATTTTGCGGCAGCGGTCTCAACGTTTCAAATGCGGCTTGAGATCAAAAGAAAACGAAAGTAGCCCGAAATTAGGGGGAATAAAACTCCAAGAAAAGAAAGTTTTTTGTACATACGAGGATGACATACGGGTCCCAAGGCGGCAGGGGAACAAAAGAAAAAGGAAATAGCCAAAAATCAGAGGGTGAAAAAAAAATCCAAGAAAAAAGAAACTTTTAGAGTTCATAGTTCATAGAGGATGACATGCGGGTCCCATGAGGCAGCAGCGTCCTCAACGTTTCCAAGGCGGCACACAGGACCAAAAGAAAAAGGATGTATCCCTGCTGGGCCTTTTGATCAAAAAATAATCCAAGATAAGGAAGATATAAATTGGGGCTGCATGGCCATCTGGGCCTTCTAACCTGCTGGACGTCTTTTGACTCGTACAATTTCAGCCCACTCCAAAACAAGAAAGTCCTATGCTTCACAAAAACAAAACAAAAACAAGGAGATTCATATTAGTTCGTTTATGTAAAAATAAATATTTAATTTATCCGTTTGCAATAGCTCAGAGCGAAATACACTTTTTATTGTCTGCAAAATAATCAACATATCACATGTTTCTTGTACGGGGAGGCTGACATCGGGACCCATGAGCCAGCAGCGTCGTCAAAGTTTTAAAGGCGGCACAGGGGATCGAAAGAAAAAATAAATCAAAAATCAGTTGGTAAAAAAATCAAAGAAAAGAAACATTTATCGTTCTGAGAGGATGACATGCGGGACCCATGTGGCAGCAGCATCCTCAACGTTTCCAAGGCAGCACGGGATCCAAAAAAGGAAAAATAGCCAGAAATTAGGGGTCAAAATAACTCCAAGAAAAGAAAGGTTTATCGTCCATAGAGGCTGACATGTGGGACCCATTAGCGAGCAGATTCTTCAACATTCAAAGGCGGCAGGGGATCAAAAGAAAAAGGAAGTAGCCAGAAATTAGGGGTAAAAAATAACTCCAACAATGGAAACTTTTATTGTTCATAGAGGATGACATGCGGGTCCCACCAGTCAGCAGCTTACTAACGTTTCCAAGGCGGCAGGGGATGAAAAGAAAAAGGAAATAGCGAAAGATCAGAGGGTGAAAAAAATCCAAGAAAAGAAACTTTTGTAGTACATAGAGGATGACATGCGGGTCCCATGGGCCAGCAGGTTCCTCAACGTTTTCAAGGGCGGCATGAGATCGAAAGAAAAATGCAAGTGAACAAAAATCAGAGGGTGAAAAATAATCCAAGAAAAGAAACTTTTATTGTACATAGAGGATGACATGCTGTCCCAACGTTTCAAATGCGGCTTGAGATCAAAAGAAAAAGAAAGTAGCCAGAAATTAGGGGGTAAAAAAAAACTCCAAGAAAAGATAATTGATTGTACATAGAGGATGACATGCGGGTCCCACGAGTTAGCAGCTTACTCAACGTTTCCAAGGCGGCGGGGATCAAAAGAAAAAGGAAATAGCCAAAAATCAGAGAGTGAAAAAAAACCCCTAGAAAATAAACTTTTGTAGTACATAGAGGATGACATGCGGGTCCCATGAGCCAGCAGGTTCCTCAACGTTTTAAACGTGGCATGAGATCGAAAGAAAAAGGCAAGTGACCAAATATCAGGAGCCAAAAATAATCCAAGAAAAGAAACTTTATTGTACATAGAGGATGACATGCGGGTCCCATTTTGCGGCAGCGGTCTCAACGTTTCCAAGGCGGCACAGGACCAAAAGAAAAATGAAGTAGCCAGAAATCAGGGAGTGAAAAAAATCCAAGAAAAGAAAGATTTCAATTGGGCTGCATCTGGACATCTGGGCCTTCGAACTATCCTTCTAGGCCTTTTGACTCGTACAATTTCAGCCCACTCCAGAACATGAAAGTTCGGATTTTTCTCAAAAAAAAACAGGAAAGTCCTATGCTTCGCCAAAACAAAAAACAAGGAGATTCAAGATATAAGTTGTAAAAATAAAGATTTAATTTATCCGTTTGCAATAGCTCAGAGCGAAATACACTGTTTATTGTCTGCAAAATAATCAAGATATCACATGTTTCTTGTACGGGGAGGCTGACATAAGGGACCCATGAGCCAGCAGCGTCGTCAACGTTTCAAAGGCGGCAGGGGATCGAAAATAAATAAAAAACCAAATATCAGTTGGTAAAAAATCCAAGAAAAGAAAACATTTATCGTTCTGAGAGGATGACATGCGGGACCGATGAGGCAGCAGCATCCTCAATGTTTCCAAGGCGGCAGGGGATCAAAGTAAAAAAAGGAAATAGCCAGAAATTAATTAGGGGTTCAAAAAAAATCCATCAAAGGAAAGTTTTATTGTTCATAGAGGATGACATGTGGGACCGACCTGCCAACAGCGTCCTCATCGTTTCAAAGGGGGGAGGAGATCAAAAGAAAAAGGCAAATAGCCAGAAATTAGGGGTAAAAAATAACTCCAAGAAAGGAAACTTTTATTGTTCGTAGAGGATGACATGCGGGACCCATGAGCCAGAAGCTTACTTAACGTTTCAAAGGCGGCATGAGATCGAAAGAAAAAGGCAAGTGACAAAATATCAGGAGCCCAAGATAATCCAAGAAAAGAAACTTTATTTACATAGAGGATGACATGCGGGTCCCATTTTGCAGCAGCGGTCCCAACGTTTCAAATGCGGCTTGAGATCAAAAGAAAAAGAAAGTAGCCGGAAATTAGGGGGTCAAAAAATCCAAGAAAATAAAGTTGATGGACATAGAGGATGACATGCGGGTCCCATGAGCTAGCGAGCTTACTCAACGTTTCCAAGGCGGCGGGGATCAAAAGAAAAAGGAAATAGCCAAAAATCGAGAGGGTGAAAAAA
This sequence comes from Lolium rigidum, assembly GCF_022539505.1. NCBI lineage: Eukaryota > Viridiplantae > Streptophyta > Magnoliopsida > Poales > Poaceae > Lolium > Lolium rigidum. Next base: position 187,219,818 of record NC_061510.1, on the reverse strand, counting down.
AACAAAGAAAATGAACTTTTATAGTACATAGAGGATGACATGCGGGTCCCATGAGCCGAGCGGGTTCCTCAACGTTTCAAACGTGGCATGAGATCGAAAGAAAAAGGCAAGTGACCAAATATCGGGAGCCAAAAATAATTCAAGAAAAGAAACTTGATTGTACATAGAGGATGACATGCGGGTCCCAATTAGCGACGGCGGTATCACCGTTTGAGAGGCTGCACGGGATCGAAAGAAAAAGGCAAGTGACCAAATATCAGGAGCCAAAAATAATCCAAGAAAAGAAATTTTATTGTACGTAGAGGATGACATGCGGGTCCTATTTTGCAGCAGCGGTCTCAACGTTTCCAAGGCGGCACAGAACCAAAAGAAAAATGAAGTAGCCAGAAATCAGGGGTGAAAAAAATCCAAGAAGAAAGATTTCAATTGGGCTGCATCTCGGACATCCGGGCCTTCGAACTATCCCGCTTGGCCTTTTGACTCGTACAATTTCAGCCCACTCCAAAACAGGAAAGTTCGAATTTTCTAAAAAACAGGAAAGTCCTATGCTTCGCAAAGACAAAAAAACAAGGAGATTCAACATATAAGTTTGTTTATGTAAAAATAAAGATTTAATTATCCGTTTGAAATAGCTCGGAGCGCAATACATTGTTTATTGTCCGCAAAATAATCAAGATATCATATGTTTCTTGTACGGGGAGGGCGACATCGGGGACCCATGAGCCAACGAGCGTCGTCAACGTTTTAAAGGCGGCAGGGGATGGAAAGAAAAAATAAACCAAAAATCTGTTGGTAAAAAATCCAAGAAAAGAAACATTTTCGTTATGAGAGGATGACATGCGGGACCCATGAGGAAGCAGCATCCTCAGCGTTTATTGTTCATAGAGGTTGACATGTGGGACCCGTGAGCCAGCAGCGTCCTCAACGTTTTAAAGGCTGCGGGTGATCGAAAGAAAAAATAAGCCAAAAATCGTTTGGTCAACAAAATCCAAGAAAATAAACATTTACCGTTCTGAGAGGATGACATGCGGGACCCATGAGGCGAGCGGCATCCTCAACGATTCCAAGGCGGCAGGGGAAATATCCGGAAATTAATTAGGGGTTCAAAATAAATCCATCAAAGGAAACTTTTATTGTTCATAGAGGATGACATGTGGGACCGACACTGCCAACGAGCGTCCTCATCGTTTCGAGAGGGGCAGGAGATCAAAAGAAAAAGGCAAATAGCCAGAAATTAGGGGTAAAAAATAACTCCAAGAAAGGAAACTTTTATTGTTCGTAGAGGATGACATGCGGGACCCGTGAGCCAACAGCTTACTCAACGTTTCAAAGGCGGCATGAGATCGAAAGAAAAAGGCAAGTGACAAAATATCAGGAGCCAAAGATAATCCAAGAAAAGAAACTTTATTGTACGTAGAGGATGACATGCGGGTCCCATTTAGCAGCAGCGGTCACAACGTTTCAAATGCGGCTTGAGATCAAAAGAAAAAGAAAGTTGATTGTACATAGAGGATGACATGCGGGTCCCATGAGTCAGCAGCTTACCCAACGTTTCCAAGGCGGCAGTGGATCAAAAGAAAAAGGAAATAGCCAAAAATCAGAGGGTGAAAAAAATAAAGAAAATAAACTTTTATAGCACATAGAGGATGACATGCGGGTCCCATGAGCCAGCGAGGTTCCTCAACGTTTCAAACGTGGCATGAGATCGAAAGAAAAAGGCAAGTGACCAAATATGAGGAGCCAAAAATAATTCAAGAAAAGAAAGTTTTATAGTACATAGAGGATGACATGCGGGTCCCATTTAGCAGACGGCGGTATCACCGTTTGAGAGGCGGCAGGGGATCAAAAGAAAAAAGAAATTGCCAAAAACCGAGAGGGTGAAAAAAAACCAAGAAAATGAACTTTTATAGTACATAGAGGATGACATGCGGGTCCCATGAGCCTGCAGGTTCCTCAACGTTTCAAACGTGGCATGAGATCGAAAGAAAAAGGCAAGTGAAAAAATATCGGGAGCCAGAAATAATTCAAGAAAAGAAAGTTTTATAGTACATAGAGGATGACATGCGGGTCCCATTTAGCAGCAGCGGTATCACCGTTTGAGAGGCGGCGGGGGATCGAAAGAAAAAGGTAAGTGACCAAATATGAGGTGCCAAAAATAATTCAAGAAAAGAAAGTTTTATAGTACATAGAGGATGACATGCGGGTCCCGAGTTAGCGGCAGCGGTATCACCGTTTGAGAGGCGACAGGGGATCGAAAGAAAAAGGCAAGTGACCAAATTTGATGTGCCAAAAAAACTCCAAGAAAAGAAAGTTGATTGCACATAGAGGATGACATGCGGGTCCCATTTAGCAGCAGCTGTCTCAACGTTTCCAAGGCGGCAAGGGATCAAAAGAAAAAGGAAGTAGCCAGAAATCAGGGTGTCAAAAAAAATCCAAGAATAGAAAGAATTTTGGTTCATAGAGGATGACATGCGGAACCCATGATCCTGCATCGTAAACGGCTCGATCGGAGAACGTTGAACGAGATGGCGCGATCGAGAAAAAAAACAATGCTAGAGAGGCTTCCATCTGGGCCCTACATCCCTGGGCGGTGCGGATTTGCGTTGACTCGGCCGGCGAACCCGAGAATTCGCGATGCACCACGTCCCGGGCCACCATACGCGACGTTTTGGCCGCTTTCGTCGGGCTAGGTGGCCTCAAAAACGAGAAAAAAAAGTTTTGACATGCACCACGGAGGGACCAAAAGTCGTCGGCCATGGTACACCAGCAACCACGGCGCGACTTCAACTTCGTCGGCCATGGCAACTTTTCTTGTAGTGTTAGCATCTTCTGAATTTGATGGATATGCTTTGCGTTGGTGGGATAACATTGTGCGTACTCGGCACGAAGACGGTGATCCCCCAATTATTACATGGAGAACTATGAAGCAAGTGATGCGTGACCGTTTTGTTCCACGCAACTACATCCGTTCTCTATACGACAAGCTACAACATTTGAGGCAAGGTACCAAGTCTGCAGATGATTATTTTCAGGAGATGGAGTTGATTATGCAGCGTGCTAGCGTGCTTGAATAGCCCGAACAGACCATGCAACGATTCCTTTTTAATCTGACATATAATATCAAGCGCATTGTTCGACATCACTAATATCATTACATGACCGATTTACTACACCATGCACGTGAAGCTGAAGCATAGTTAGCTGAAGAAGCCCAATTTAACTCTCGGTCCACTTCAGCTCGTGGTCGTTTTCCACCAAGATCAGATGGTGGAGCACCTCCACCAAATACTACTTCTGGTTTTTGTGCAACTTCATCAAGCAAACCAGAATCTGTTGTGTCTAATGTAAAGAAATCAGCTGCTAGTACTACTGGTTCATCTATGTCTACATCGAGAAATAGAAATATGAGTTGTCATACATGTGGTGGAAAGGGTCACTTCAAGAAAGATTGTCCCAATAAGAAGGTTATATTAGTAAATGAGGACAATGAGTACGAAACCGGCGATGATGTTGATCCTACTTCTAACCTTTTGGATGATGAAGGTTATTCCAGTGATGGTGCTCTTGATGCTTATGCGACTCATTATCCTACCATAGTTTGCTCGCAGAAAGTGCTGAATGGTACACCTAGTTCTGAGGATAAGCAGTGCAATTTGTTTCAAATAAAGGCTATCGTTGGTCCCGACAAAGCATGCAAGGTGATCATTGATGGTGGTAGTTGTCGCAATCTGGCCAGTAAAGAGTTATGTGCAAAACTGAAACTGAAATATTTACCGCATCCCAATCCATATTATATACAGTGGCTGAGTGACAATGGAGAGATGAAGTCAGTTACGTGGTGCGTGTAGAATTTCAGATTGGACCATACAAAGATACCATTGATTTTGATGTGGTTCCTATGACCGTGTGTCATTTATTGTTGGGCCGCCCATGGCAATATGATAGGAGTGTTCATCATGATGGGAGAGCCAATACATATCATCTGAATTGGCATGGCAATGATGTTATTTTGAGGCCTATGACACCGCAGCATATTGTAAATGAATCTCGTCAAAAAATTGAAGTCAATCTTGAGAAAGAAACTAAGAGAGTAGATAGACGAGAGACTACACCTTCCGCAAGTGAGAGCCACAAGCCAAATCTGAGCGGTAAAAAGAAAAGTGAGGCATTGAATTCCTTAGTAATGTTAGCCACCAAATCTGATTTGAGAGAGTTCCGTGAGGATCCTACTGTTGTTCCTCTTGTGCTTATGTGCAAGGGAGAAATTTTGGTTTCTAATGACATGACCCCTCTCTCTATTGGTGTTTCTAATGTTTTGCAGGAATTCAGCGACGTCTTTCCCGAGGAGGTACCCGCTGGTTTGGCACCATTGCACGGTATAGAGCATCAAATTGATTTGATAACAGGAGCGTTGCTGCCAAATAGAGCCCCCTACCGCACCAACCCAGAGGAAACGTAGGAAATTCAGAAATAAGTTCAAGCGCTTCTCGACAAAGGTTATATTCGCATGAGCTTAAGTCCTTGTGTTGTTCCTGTAATTTTAGTTCCTAAGAAAGATGGTACATGGCGCATGTGCGTACATTGTAGAGATATAAATAACATCACTATTCGATATCGTCATCCTATTCCAGGTTTGGAAGATATGCTAGATGAATTGAGTGGTGTTGTTGTGTTCTCTAAAATTTATTTGCGTAGTGGTTATCATCATATTAGGATGAAAGAAGGGGATGAGTGGAAAACAGCCTTTAAAACTAAGCTCAGTTTGAATGATTGGTTAGTCATGCCTTTTGGGTTAACTGATGCACCTATTACTTTCATGAGATTAATGAACCATGTTTTAAGGCACTTCATTGGTAAATTTGTGGTTGTCTACTTTGATGATATATTAATTTACAGCCACAATGAATCTGAACATAGTAATCATATTCGACAAGTTTTGCAAGTGTTGTGTGATGCTAAGCTTTATGGTAATCTTGAGAAGTGCATATTTTGCAAAGATAAGGTCATATTTCTGGGATACGTTGATTCTAAGCATGGAGTTGAGGTAGATGAGTTTAAAATTGAAGCTATTAAAAATTGGCCTACTCCTATGAATGTTAGTCAAGTACGAAGCTTTCATGGTCTTGCTGGTTTCTATAGACGTTTTGTGAAAGATTTCAGTACCATTGATGCACCTTTGAATGAACTTACTAAAAAGGGTTTTGAATTTCCGTGGGGCGCAACCCAAGATAGTGCATTTGATGAGCTGAAACGTCGTTTGACTGCTGCAGCTTTACTTGTACTTCCTGATTTCACTAAACAATTTGAGATTGAATGTGATGCTAGTGGAATTGGTATTGGAGGTGTGTTGATGCAAGAGGGTAAACCAATTGCATATATTTCTGAAAAGTTGAATGGTGCACAATTGAACTACCTTGTTTATGATAAAGAATTGTATGATCTTGTTCGTGTTCTTGAGGTTTGGTAACATTATTTGTGGCCAAACGAATTTATCATACATTCTGAGAATGAGGCTTTGAAATTTTTAAAGAGCCAATCTAATCTGAATAAACGTCGTGCTAAATGGGTTGAATTCATTGAGTCTTTCCCATACATCATTAAGTACAAAAAGGGTAAAGATAATATTGTTGCTAATGCTCTCTCTAGGAAAAGTATGTTATTGACACAACTGGATGTTAGCGTTCCTGGTTTAGAGAGTATACGTGATTTAAATGCACTGATCATGATTTTGCAGCGCCATATAAGTTATGTTCTGATGTGAAAGCATGGGAAAATTTTCATATGCATGATGTATACTTGTTTCGAGCTAACAAACTATGCATTCCAGAATCGTCCGTGTGTTTGCTATTGTTGTAGGAATCACACGCAGGCGGTCTGATGGGTCACTTTGGACGTGAGAAGATATTGCTTGTGCTTGCTGATCATTTTTATTGGCCTAAGATGAGGCGTGATGTGGATAGATTTGTGAAGCGTTGCATTACTTGCAACAAGGCGAAGTCTAAGATGAAACCTCACAGTTTGTATACTCCTCTTCCTACTCCTACTACACCATGGGAAGATATAAGCATGGATTTTATGTTAGGTTTGCCAAGAACCATGAGAGGACATGATTCAATATTTGTGGTAGTAGATAGATTTTCGAAAAATGGCTCATTTTATTGCCTGCCACAAAAGCGATGATGCGTCGCATATTTCTAATCTGTTTTTCAGGGACATAGTGCGCTTACATGGAGTACCGAAGACTATTGTTTCTGATCGAGATGACCAGTTTATGAGTTACTTCTGGAAGACACTTTCGGGAAAGCTGGGGACAAAGTTACTATTCAGCACTACCTGTCATCCCCAAACTGATGGTCAAACGGAGGTGGTAAATCACACACTTTTGACGTTGCTGCGATCTATGATAAAGAAGAATCTGCGTGTGTGGGAGGAGTGTTTACCGCATGTGGAGTTTGCATACAATCACGGCTGTACACTCAACAACACAGCTTTGTCCTCTCGAGGTGGTCTATGGTTTTAAACCCATTACACCACTTGATTTGCTGCCCCTTCCAATACAACAAAGAGTGAACATGGAGGCATCCAAGAGGGCAGATTTTGTGCGGAAGATACACGAGAAGACTAAAGAAGCAATTGAAAAGAAGGGCAAGTACACCGCTGATCGTGTGAATAGGAGGCGAAAGGAGGTACTGTTTCAGCCGGGCGACATGGTTTGGGTACATTTTCGCAAGGACAGATTTCCACAACAGTGCAAATCCAAGTTGCAACCACGAGATGCTGGTCCATACAAAGTGCTTGCCAAGATGAATGATAATGCATACAAGATAAATCTTCCTACAACTGAGTTTGGCATGAGTAATACATTCAATGTTGCTGATTTGACGCCATATGGTGGAGATGACCTTGACGCGTCGAGGTCGACGCCTTTTCAAGGGGGGAGGATGATGAGTGCATCTCTAGCTCTGTACCATTTTCTTCCATTGATGATGATGCTGCTATACAAGATAAACCCAATGAGATCAGACTTGGGCCAATTACAAGAGCACGTGTAAAGCTACTAGAACAACAGGTGAATTCACTCCTAGTTGATTGTGTAGTGACCCAGCCACTTAAGTTGGTTTAATCATGTCTAATATACCTTCTTATGCATCATGCTTCTCATAAACATGCATCCTCATCATCCTGGCTTTGTCATGAAAATAATAGAAGTTCAAACTTTGCTCATTATCTTTGTTATGTGAAAAACTACACCTAATATTAGTGAGTATGTTAAATATTTCTAAAACTTAATTCTCTAATGTTTGTAAAGCACCTATTGCTGCTAGGTTATCCTATGCCAAGTTATGAGATAATAGTAAATCATTGCTATTTTTTATATTGCCTGTGTCAAATTCCTATTTTGCAACTTCATAAAAGGTTTACACATCCTTCTAATGTGGTTTGAAATTGTGAATTTCTGTACCCAGTGTTTTCAAACTTATGTGAGTTCAAAAATATTTTATGGCCTTAGAGTTTTACTCAAAATGCTAGCTATAATTCAGTTTTCAGGTTTTGTTAAAATCTGGTTTGTCTTTGTTCACGATTTTTGTAAGCAATTCAAATGAACTCCGTTTTATATAAACATTCTACGAGTATGTCAACAATAGCTTTATCTGGCTTGTGTAAAATTTTCGAAAAATTTCTGAGCTCCTTTGGTATACCATCTATACTAAAGCGAGATAGCAGTTTCGGTTCGAAAACTGTCACGGTTTCGATTTTCGAGGTTTTGTCAAATTCTGGCTGCACTGTTCCCAATTTTGTGAACCATTCAAATCAACTCCGTTTGAGCTGAAAATTTTACCGGATGCCAAAAATAGTTATATCTTGCTTGTGTAAAATTTTCAGAAATTTCTGAGCTCAGTTGGTTGCCCAACTATTTTAAAACGGAGAGCAGTTTTCGGTTTCGAAAACGAGTTTCGGTTTCGAAATGTGGTCGACCGGTGGTCGTCTTCCTCGTGGCAGTGCTCCACCGGGGAGAGCAGCGGCGTACTGCTCACCGTTCATCGATGCCCAGGCCATCCAGGCCGTTCCCCTACCCTACTTAGGCCTCCCCGGAGCTCTAGCCCTCTTCTCCCCTCTTCCCCAACCTCCTGTAGCCCTAGATCGAGAAGGCCGTCTCGACGCCATTGACGCCGGCAAGTTTTCCCGAGGCAAGATTCTGGAGCCCTGTTCATGTCATTTTGTACCCCTTGACTTGGTTCTTCTGGGTGACCTTCTTTGCCCCTCCAGCTGGCAGCAAACGAGGAGATCGGGCATCATCTTCTCCAGCTCCGACCGTACTCCGGCGACATTTTTGACAGTTCCGGTGAGCCTCTGCTAACAGCCATGTCCTTTAGCTTCTCTGTACCGTGGTGCATCTTTTTAATGTACACATTGCTTCAGATGGTCACATGCGTCGAGCTGCCGCCGTGAGCTGGACGCTATCGTCAACCGTCGGTGACGCCGTCGACCACCAGCTCCTCTCTCTCCTTTACTGATCAAACCATTGTCTTCCTGGTGAGCTCACAAACATGCTGTGCCTTACCTTACTCATGCTCTATACCCTTCAGTGCATATGTGCATGCATGTTGCTGCCGCTATGTGTGTTGTCTGTCGTGCGAGCTGATGTTGCACACGCATGCAATCTTCTCG
>NC_061510.1:187182340-187211048 GCF_022539505.1 Lolium rigidum | reverse complement strand
CTAGATTATGGACCGGAGGGAGTACTAGATTTGCTGCCATATTGGGCAAACAACGAGGGCCAAAAAAGGCACAAATAATTGAAGAAGACAGAAATGCAAGATTCTCTAGATTTGATAGTACGGATTTGGTGAAAAAAGACAAAGAGGGGAAAAGGTGCTCTTAAAAATGCCAATTTGCGCCGAGAGAGATAGAACCCAGCTCCTGCTCACGTACAACCAAACGCGGTCTCGTCCTGTCCCACGCGGTCCCTTTCTACTAGCCCCACGCGACGCGACCCCACACGACGCAGCCCCACATGTCAGCACGGAACGGTCAACTAAACGGGAATCCTCCCGTCTGAGCTCCTTCTGCGGGTTTCAAATAAGGGCTTGGGGAAAACTGAGGAAAAACATAAGGCTATCTACTTAGTATGTACCTTTTTGTAAAATAATTTCTTACATGTATTAGAAACTACCCCTCACTCATTCGCAAAAATAAAAAACTACCCCTCTCCTTTCTGGATGCACCCGGGACATTGTCATCCGGCCCTCTTCTGGACAAACCCCCTCGGGAAGGACAGTATATTTTGCACATTTCGCTACTAGTACTTCTAATTCCACCGCTTATTTTTCTAATCCGTTAAATCGTTAATTAGATGACCAACTGATGGAAGCTGCGATAGATTAAGTGGTGAATTGTGCAAAAGATAAGTCCGTGTTTTTTGCAAAAGAGTGATATGGAGATCTGGTGGAATCTTGAATCCTCTTCAGTGGTAGGCATGCTTCACTTATTATAGCTGGAGTACATTGCGTACCTGGTGCATTCCGTCAGTACCGATCATCTATTTTTGCTTATCCCGGAAGAGAAGGTAGTAGCCTTTTCAGTGCTACGGAGTTGTCTGTTCACTCGCTTGCTTTGTCTCGCTCAAACGTCTCTCTTCTTGTCGGTCTCGCAGTGAGACTCCCCTCCCCCCTCCTCCGCGCATCATCCAAATATTCTGCCTCCTATTTAAAAGGACATTTCCACCGCTCGTGGGCCCCGCGCCTCCAGTGGGAATTGATGCTTCTCCATCGGAGTGTAGGACGAATGACAGAACAAGATTCGGGAGATAACTACGTAATGTACTCCGTAGCAATACTGATATTCTATGGTCCAACATGCGAAGATGCCATTTACGGGATTGAACTTCGGTGACTTTGCCAGGCTGACTTTGCCATGACTTTGGGTGACTGACATGTGGACCACACTTGTTAGTGACTCAAAGACACTGAATTTGGGGACTCCTGAATGCTTCGTATATTTCGACGGTTTTCGAATTATGTACAACTTTTGTAATATTGGTTAAACTAGTTTTGACCAGGGTTTGTGTAGGGTGGTTGAATTTTTTTGGTTGGTCTAAATGATGTAATCTTATTCCCTTTGGAAGTTAAGCATTAAACTCTACTAGTACAACCGTGGTGGTCTTGTGATGTAGTACTCTTTTGATGCATTTGTGATGTTGTAGTACTTTTTTTTTGAACTGGTATAGTACTATCTAAGAAAAGTACTCCCTCCGATTCACATTCATTTTACACCAAGAAATATGGATCAGAGCGAGGGAGTAAATTAAACATGGCATCTCGTGCATGAAGCTTGACAGATCGATCAGGTTGGCTAGAATAGCAATACAATGCTGCTCCTTAGGCAAATGCATGCCATGTACGATAGTATACATCCAGTAAAGAAGTCTATACTGACATTAAAAAAAGACTACATTGGGGATGAGAGTCAATTGGGGCATCTACAATACAGAAAATCTTGCTCGTAGCTGATTTTGGCTAAGAGGGTTTTACTCAGATTACATGTGCCACTTTCCTTGTCTGCAAAACAAGTTCCAATAATGGAAGAGGAAAGAAGAGGACATTGTGGGCGAGATTGAACACCTTTTTTATGTGTTAAGCTGAGGCCTCATTTAGCTGAGGATTTCGACTTAGGCCTAACAGCTCAACACACCCACAAATAAATCTAATTGCGCGCACCACCGTCAGCAAAAGTAACAAAATTAGCACGCAAGATTAAGAACAAAGTGAATTTAAGTAACTTGGTTAGCTTTTCAAGCAATATATTCAGAGAAAGAGCACACATGTTCGGCTCGAAATAATCATAAGAGAAGAACAATAAATCTAAGGCACCCCACTTCATCGGCAGAAGGGGCGCGAAAACACATGGATTCATACCTTGAGTCGATGCTGGCTCGTAGAAGGGCGACCGCGCCTTGAGGATGCCGACGACGTCTCCACCTCGGTCTCCCATGTGACTGCTTCTCGGCGGGCGGTGCGCCGCGCCATGTATAATATCTATCAAGAGAGGAGAGCCCGATGACGCTACCGACGCCTCAACCTTGATAGCACCGACCTGTTGCTCCGCACCGAGATGCGCCACGTGCAGGATTTAGCGGATGCGACAATTTTAGAGATATGTCATGATCGTTGTAACAAATTTCAACGTGATCATGATTTGATCATGCACTCGTCCTTGAACATAAGTACTAGTACAGTCTCACAATTTTTTTATCATTATACTTTGCGAGATTTAGCGAAAGCGCCAAATTCAAAGATAGATCATGATCATGGTAACACAATTTTCAATGTAATGATGATTTGATGTTGCACTCGACCTTGAACATAAGTACTAGTACGGTCTCACAAATTTGTATCATTATACTTTGCAAGTTTTAGCGGATGCACCCATTTTCAGAGGTAGATCATGATCTTGGTAACAAATTTTCAACGTGATGATGATTTGATGTTGCACTTGACCTTGAACAGAAGTACTACTACTGTCTCACAATTTCTTTATCATTATACTTTGCGAGATTTAGCGGATGCGCCAAATTTAGAGATAGATCATGATCATGGTAACAAATTTTCAACGTGATGATGATTTGATGTTGCACTCGGGCTTGAACGAAGTACTAGTACGGTCTCTCAATTTTTATCATTATACTTTGCAAGATTTGGCGGATGAGCCAATTTTAGAGATAGATCATGATCATGGTAACAAATTTCAACGTGATGATGATTTGATGTTGCACTCGAACTTGAACAGAAGTACTAGTATGGTCTCACAATTTTTATTATCATTATACTTTGAAAGATATAGCGGATGCGCCAATTTCAGAGATAGATCATGATCATGGTAACAAATTTTCAACGTGATGATGATTTGATGTTACACTCCGCCTAGAAGAGAAGTACTAGTACGGTCTCACAATTTTTTATCATTATACTTTGCAAGATCTAGCGGATACGCTAATTGCGAGAGATAGATCATGATCATGGTAGTGACCGATATTCAAGGTGATGATGATTTGATTTTGCACTCGGCCTTGAACGAGAGGTACTAGTACGGTCTCACAATTTTTTATCATTATACTTGGACCTTAGCCAAATTCAAAATCTCATAGCGGCAAAACTTCCCGCCTACAAAATACAAAAAAATCACACGCTTTCAAATTCCCATTCTACCCCTGTGGAGATGGCAGCAAAGTCGGTTGGTGGGGGGGCGCGCCGTCATTTTTTGGATCACCACCTCCCTAGCCCGGAAACCCTCCCAAAAAAAATTCATTTCCCTGAGACCACCCACCGGAACTTCCCAAGTCCCTCTCTCCCACCTCCACGACCACCGCACCAGAACATCCCCGCCGGACTTCCCTGGCCTACCCGAGGCCTCGCGATCCTCGTCATCCGGCTGCACTGCCGGAGCCGCTTCATCGACGCCGTCATCAACCGGACCGGATCATCCCCGCCGTACCTCGAAACCATATGCTCATCCAGCGAGTCTACCGCAGTCGCTTCAGCTGCGGTATCGTCCACCCCGCCGGAGCCGCTTCGCCGGATCCGTCGTCCACCGCATCGGATCTTGCTCACCGACACCGCTGTGCATGAACCGGATCTGCTTCACCGGCGCCTTGCATGATCTAAACTCTTCTACTGTCGCTTTTCTATTGCTTGCCTGCAAGTTCTTGTTTAATCTTGGGGGAACCTGTTTGTGCTAACGACGCGCCGTTACGTTTTTGCAGATGAGATGAGTAATCATGAAGTGTAATGGCCGTCTCTCCAACCCCAAGTAGCACATGTAGCGTACTTCATCACCGGATCTATCAACCCCAGGGAGATCTGCTGTGACTCCCACAGAGTGCTTCTCCTAATGTAAGTCCCTTGTTTTAGCACCATGTTCTGGGTTCAGATGCTTGTTTGTCCGAAGCTCTTTTAGTTCATTCCTAGCTATGACCGTAACACGTTGCTAATTTCTACTTCATTGCTAACTTTAAGCGATTGAACATTTTGGTTTGCATTCCCTGCTCTGTAGATGTAGCCATCATAACTTCTATCTTGCTCGGTCGTTGTTACAAAAATTATAGGTATTATAGTAACATCCTGCTATTATTTAGTTCATGGCCAATTTTAAGTAATTGCACATGTTGGTTCGCATTCCACTGCTCTATAGCTTTTGGCATCGTAACTTCTATATTTGGTTTACATTCCCCTGCTCCGTAGATCTAGCCATCATAACTTTATCTTGCTCAATCGTTGTTACAAAAATTATGGCCTGCTACTATGTTGTTTGTGCCAATTTTTTACTCCATGAACATGTTGGCTTGCATTCCCTGTACTACAGGTGATGCCATTGTTTTGTATCTAGTTCATTGTAAGCTAACAAAGTAAGGACTTAGTTTGGCATGCTATCACTCTGCTATCTAGCTTGTAGTACAAATAAACTTGTCTTACTACTAGATAATAATTTTGCGTGCCATCTTGTTCTTCAAAAGTTGCATTATTGACTTGTTTCTCCGACTTGGCATGACGCTCACATATGGAAAGTCTGAACATATTGGTTTGCATTCCCTCTTATACAAGTTCACAGGTGATCCCACTATATTCCGTATCTGGTCCATCCTAAGCTCCAGCATTAACTATCCTCTATGTGTTGCTCATTACAAGTTTATATCCCGAAACATCTTGAGTTGCATCCCCTTCACTATAAGTTCAGGAGTATTATTTAGTTCACGGCCAAAATGAAGTAATTGCACTTGGCACATGTTGGTTCACATTCCCTCGTCTTTAGCTTTTGCCATCGTAACTTCTATTTTTGGTTTACATTCCCTGCTCTGTAGATGTAGCCATCATAACTTCATCTTGCTCAGTCGTTGTTACAAAATTTATAGCCTGCTACTATGTTGTTCATGCCAATTTTGTACTCCCGAACATGTTGGTTTGCATGGGACTTGACAAGTAGTAAGTCTCGTTGTTTCATTCTAACATGCTCTCGTTATATTGGTTGTTGGTATGCGGCATGCACTCTTTGTTTGCTTATTGTGCGCATTACAATGATCTTGTTATAACGACGAAATGATGAGTTCCAAATTCTTTGGCAAACAATATTGTAGTGTCTTTGCCTTTCCATTGTTGCTTGTCTTAACTTGTAATGTCTTTGTTTCAGATATAGGTGCTTGCATGGACAACTTAAAAGATTGCCGGATCGCTTCATTGTATTGCTAGGTTTAATTACCATTCAATTTCTCCGGGTTACGTAATATTTTTTCAATGCCTTGCAGCTGATGTAATATTTAGTTAGTTTTTATAGTTCTTTCGCGCATTTTTTCTTTGGTGCTTGTGGTAAGTGAGGCTATCCGACAGAAATCAATGCTGCGTAAATATTCTCAGTATCTAATCACGAATTCCCATCCCTTAAACGGCCCAATTAAACGAAATCACATATGGGCCAGCCCACTTGCTTTAAGGTGGACCCCACCCACTACTCGGCCGGCCCGCTAACTACTTGGGCAGCCCAATTGCTTTTGTGGTGGACCCCACATACTAAATGGGCCGGTCCTTTAAGACGAAAGTGGGACCCACCAGTGTTTTTGGCTCGGCCCACTATCTTGTTGGGCCGGCCCACTTGCTATATGGTGGAGCCACATACTAAACGGGCCGGCCCTTTAAGAGGAAAGTGGGACCCACCTGTGTTTTGGCCCGGCCCACTAGGGTGTTGGGCCGGCCCACTTGCTATATGGTGGACCCCACATACTAAATGGGCCGGCCCTTTAACAGAAAGTGGGACCCACCCGTGTTTTTGGCCCGGCCCACTATCTTGTTGGGCCGACCCACTTGCTATATGGTGGACCCCACATACTAAATGGGCCAGCCCTTTAACTGGAAAGTGGGACCCACCTGTGTTTTGGCCCGGCCCACTATCTTGTTGGGCCGGCCCACTTGCTATATGGTGGACCCCACATACTAAATGGGCCAGCCTTTTAACTGGAAGGTGGGACCCACCTGTGTTTTGGCCCGGCCCACTATCTTGTTGGCCGGCCCACTTGCTATATGGTGGACCCCACATACTAAATGGGCTGGCCCTTTAACAGGAAAGTGGGACCCACCTGTGCTTTTGGCCCGACCACCGGCTTGTTGGGCCGGCCCGGTTGATCTAATGTGGACCCCACGTACTAAATGGGCCGGCCAGATAGCAGGAAAGTGGGACCCACATGCTAATTGGGCCGGCCCAATAATTTTTTGGGCCGGCCCACTTGCTTTAAGGCGGACCCCACTTGTTAAATGGGCCGGCCCGATAACAGGAAAGTGGGACCCACATGTCTTGTGGGCCGGCCCTTTTGGCTGTTGACCGGTCAAACGAGTGCATTCGGCCCGGCCCACATGCTTAGTGGGCCGGCCCATTAAAGTTTTGACCAGTCAACTTTAGAGGTTAGGCCCGGCCCACGTAACTAATGGACCAGCCCAGCTATATAGTTGACCGGTCAAACTAAGTCAGCTGGCCCGGCCCGTAAACTTAATGGGCCGGCCCGCTTAAGACGTGGCAGGCCTCGTGTGGGCCTACCATCTACCACGGGGTTTCAGCCGGTTAACGCCGTTAACCGCCAGTTAACGGCGTCTGCCACGTGTCAGTTTGCATGACGTCAGCAGTCAACGGGCTCCGGAAACACTTGCGCAACGGTCCGATTTTCCGTGGCGGAAGGGCGCCCAAGCGCGACGGACCGAAAAAAACGTCGTTGGACTTTGCCTGACGCAGTTTCCACAACAGAACCCATATCGTCGGGTTAGGCCCATAGGCGACGAAAAATACCCCTTAGCGGACGATTTTGAGACGTTGTCTATCAGAACTTTTCTTGTAGTGTAACTTGATTTTTCTTTCCTCTGTGTACTCATGTAAATGCCATAGTTTTTCTATTTTCAGCTCCCATGTAAGATACTCTTCAACATCAGTAGAGCCTTAGGCTTTCCCAATCCGTCCGCATCATGGTTAGCTTGCTGAAAATGATCATGATCAATGTTACAGCGCATACCAACAGGAGCAAAACCACGACTGACAAGCATAGCACCAGCACGAGCATGCCCACGACCTCCATGACCACGACCACCACCCTGGCCGACACCAACCTGCTCATTAGCACGCCCATCTAGATCAACTTGTTGTTCTTGCACATGAGAAGCGTCACCATCTTCATTGGCACCATGTACACTAGCATCACCCTCATCATAATCATCGTTGTGATGTTGTCGCCGATCTAATGAGGCTTGCAAAGTAGCCACAGCTTCCTGGATGGTATTGAGGGACACTTGCATAGTTGTTACTTGTGCTTGTATGGCGTTCACGAACAACTCATTATTGTCCAACTTCAGCTGCATATTGAGCACATCTTCTGCAATGGGATCACAAGCAACATTAAGTTGACGCTGAAAATGATCACGGAGCGCTTCATATTCCATCCATGTCACCACTGTAGTAGGATCCTTCGTCTGCACATCAAAACTCTCACTAGAAGGCATGATTAGTAGATTAGTGCAAATAAAATCAGGTGTATGGTGGCACTCACAACTCACTTAAAAACTGAAGAAAACAGCGGATCTTACTGTTCCAAAGTGAATTAAGAAAGCTTACACTTGTATGAGAAGCACGTGTATGGATGTGATGAAGAGAATACCGAGGGAAAGACTATCACACGACAAACCAGGGGTATATGGTAGAGCTTGGTTTGGATACCTAACAACACCAATTCACAAATCATAGTGCGGATCGTATGACACAAACCCACGGAAACACACACAGTGGAGATAAATGGGGCAAATGCAACTCGGAAAATAAGCTCAAATATGAGGTATGTCAGAGCATATGCTCGTGTTGCAGTGCACAAGAGAGACACTAGCAATAGCTCAATATAAACAGGCACAAGATTGCTCAATCTACTAGTGCAGACAACAGTGTATGATAGCTCCAAAACAGCAATGTAGAACAATAAATTTGCAGCCACTTTTTCTCTCTCTATTTTTGTGATTCTCTTTTTTTTGCTCTTTTTTTGTATATATATTTTTCAACACATGAAACACGCGTCGCACTTCCTATTTGAGCAGCCTGAGGAGCACACGGATATGCTAGTCTCGTAGGTAAAGTGCCTACACAAAATATATGTAGAAATGCCATGTCTATGTTTACCAATCGGAAAAAGAAAAGGACTCTATGTGGACTCAGTTTGTACTGCGGCAGAGAAACACGGAAAAGTTGTGTCGCAGCAGGACTCATGGCAGGAAAAATGATCTACCACCGAAAACAGATCTTGGTGAAACTTGATGACTCCGACTATAACAAGACTCGAGCAAACATAAACCCTAGACAAACTACGACTCCAACAGAAAGAAAGCTACGCAAAAACAAGACTACGACCAGCACAAGAACTAGTAAACCGATGCTATCTAAGGCTATGGCAAAAGTACTAAACCTACTTTTTTGTGGCTTTTTCTGGATAGGACAAAACAAAAACTAATCGATGGAAAGAAGTTTGGTGGATGCTCACCGAGTAAACCTGAGAATCTGATACCAAGATGATAAGGGGTGGCCCGGTGTTCTTGTTGAGCACGATGCAGTGGATGGAGATAACTTGTGAGACACTGTAAATCACCTGCTGTTCCCCCGTTGCCAATGCGATAGATTTTCAACCCTAGATGGTATTTGCAACTTCACACACTTGCGCACGTAGCCGCTGACCACGAAGCGGTTGCAATCTACTAATTCCCAGTGGAACAACAGAAAACACTTGATTACTTCAGCAAGATAAACACCAGATCGAAACAGAGTGGTGTAGGTAAAATTCCTGATCGAAACAAAGAGAAATTATGTCGATTACAGAGGAATGGTTAGAGCAATTCGTTCTGATGTCTTAGGCTATTCTTAAACGTGGTCTAACCCTAATTATGGGCGCCCCTTAAATTTATATAGGGGTGGCAGCTAAAGAGGTATCTCGGACTCAACATAATCCAACCCAAACATGGTTTGGTCGACCCAAACAAGATACAAACCGACCCAACATGGGTTCAGTCTATTTGGCATGTAGGTCCTCTCTATGTTGCACCTTAGACGCATAGAAAACTCTACGTTGGATATCATGGTGCAACTTGACTTTGCATCATATTATGTGACGCCTTAGACTTGTATCTCTTGTCTCACGGCACGTCCTAGAATCACATGTCTCCTTCTTCATGCTGAATTCCCATCTCCTCCTTGTGCGCATGCCTCCCTCTCCTCCCTCGCGCACTTGCTGATAGTAGAAAATCAGTATGTGTTCTTCTTGCTGCAGCTCTTCTTCTTCACGTGCAATGCTTGCCTCTCCTCCAAACCTGATCATACATAAATACAAAGACTTTGGCAGTATAAAGTTCTCATGAATAAAACTATCACAATCAACTAGGAGTACGTGAATTCACCTGTTGTTCTAGTAGCTTTGCATGTGCTCTTGTAATTGGCCCAAGTCTGATCTCATTGGGTTTATCTTGTATATAAGCAGCATCATCAATGGAAGAAAATGGTAGAGAGCTAGAGATGCCCTCATCAATGATGGTTCGTGAGTAGTTCCCCCTGGACTACGGGTTCTCGGCTGTGTAGCTAGTTGGTACTCTTTCTCCCATGTACTTCAATACAATGATCTCATGAGTTGCCTTACGTGATTGGGATCCATATGATGTAATCAGTGTTGTGTTTGTTGGGATCCGATAAATTGTGGAATTCTGATCAGATTGTTCATCATATTATCATACTACTGTTATTTGAGATCTTGCATGCTCTCTGGTATTTGTAGTTACCCTGATCAAGTAGTTGCATGTATCTTCAAGATGGAGCATTTATGCCCGATAATGGATTCATGCCTCTAGTTTTTTGGAAGAGTGACAATAACTTCTAAGATTATAGATGTGTTGTTGCTACTAGGGAGAAAACAACAATGTTTTGTCTAAGGATAATTCTATTGTTTACTGTACACACAATGCTTAATGCACTAATCTGTTGCTTGCAACTTAATACTGGAAGGGGTTCGGATGATAAACTGAAGGTGGATTATTTGTCATAGATGCAGTTGGATTACGGTCTATGTATTATGTTGTAATGCCCAATTAAATAATATAGTAACTTTTATCTTATCATAGCATGCATTGTCATGCCCTCACAATTATCAATTGCCCAACTGTAATTTGTTCACCCAACACATGTTATTTGGAGAGTTACCACTAGTGTAGATAGCTGGGAACCCCGGTCCTTCTGTCATCATCATTGCTCTACAGTCAACTACACACTGGAATATTTTCCGGTGCCATCTCCTCTGTGCTATTGTTGTTGTGTTACTATTTCCCTTGCTCTCATATTACTGTTGCTTTCACATCACCCCTGTTACTAGTGCTTTTCCAGGTGCAGCTGAATTGACAACTCCGTTGTTAAGGCTTATAAGTATTCTTTACCTCCCCTTGTGTCGAATCAATAAATTTGGGTTTTACTTCCCTCGAAGATTGTTGCGATCCCCTATACTTGTGGGTTATCATCTAGTCATGTCCTTGAAAAAACGAGAGTATGAGTTGAGGAAACATGTGAGGTTTCTACTAACGTAACTATCTCTACTCCTAGTGTTGTTTCTTGTGATATGCAGGTTGCTTTTTAAGAAAGGGGGCCTCTTGTGTTACAACCTACATCGCTAGAATGTGCATCATCACTTGAGGATGATATTTTAGTGCCTACTACATCTGGGGAGAATTTCATTGATATAGGTACTGATTTGAGCTCTAGCAAGTGCAAACAACATAATTTTGTGAGTCTACTTCATTGTTGGTTCCTTCATTGCATTTGACTTGCACATATACTTGAACACCATGTGATGAATTTCAAATTTCGAATTTTGATCATGTGGTATTGATTACACACAAGGAAGTACTTGCTAGAATACCGCCTGATGATATTGTGTCTTATATCATGTTAAATGAAACAATGAATATGTGATGTGCTATGGATAAGATTGCTGAAATTTCATATGAATTCTAGCACGTATGCATATTCTTTCATGTTTAATCTCATTGGTGACTATAGCATGGATGAGAAATTTCTGGTAGATCACATATGCATCACTTGTGATAATATTTCTGAATTGAAACTTGCTATTTGTAGTCCTATATGCTATGTGATACATTCTTTTTATTGTGGGATAATAAAGAACTTCCATGATTGTATGAATATTGATTCCTTTTTAGTTGATATATTACAACCAACAAAAGTAATTTTACCAATGTTGGATTTTGTTATAATGCTTTTAGCATAGAATCAGATGTGTCATATCCTTTTTGTTTGTCCCAACGCATGTTGCATTTCAATGCTATTGATGCTTCACTTATATTTGCAAACTAAGTTGCATATTATACACTATGAGTTATGGTCATGATTCCATACCGATTTGTTCTACATATCAGAGTCGCGCAATAGAAGCATGGTATTCATCATCTATATGTTTGAATATTTTGGATTGGTTTGACCTTATTCATAATAAATTTTATCATAGATCATCTATGAGGATATTGCATTTAATACTGAACAATGATGCTACGTATATAATTTTTCTTGATTGTGCTCATGATTATGTGTGTTTCACTTATACATGCAAGATCAGTTGCAATCTGAATTATGGGACTATCACTTGTGTACACAACAATGAAACAACATGTTATATGTACATATATTGTGCGTACACGTAGTTCTTTTTGTTCCTTCCACTTTCAGCTTACCCAAAACTGAGGACGTGTTTTTTGAAGAATGGGAGGATGATAACGATACATTCATGGATTATGATGATTCTGCATGTTTGAGCTAGAAATAAATATTGAGCCTCATTGAAAAATATCACAAGGTGAATTAATTCCTAGTTGGACATGATACTTTGATTGTGAAGAACTTTATTATATTTGTGTATCATTATGATTGAAGTAATAAGGAGTATGGCCCATGTAGAACAATTTATGCGCAAAGATTGGGGCTCATTAACAACCAACAAGATGGCAAACACGAGGGAGGCGTGGGAGGAAGTGGTGCCATCATGGAGCAAGAAAAGCATGTTCCAAACAAGAAAATATCTCCTCCAATTCGGATTCCAACTCGAAGTCAAAGTCAGTTCAGATTCGGTTCGAACAGACAGAAGTACTGAATTTGAAACAGATGTGTTTTTTCAGACCAACTCCGAATCGGGCAAATAAGCACTTGTTGGAAAGATAATTTCACGTACTTTCCAATGTGTAGGCCCTCATACATCGGTTCGTCACGTACCAGACGTAATGACCGAAACAAGTCAACAATCGTTTCTGCCAGTTTCCTGATATAGGTTTTTTTCAAGTTAGGAAAGTTAGATATATGACTGATTTCGACCCCAACCCTATGTTGGACATCCAGTAGCCTTTATATATCCTTGAAAGTCGTGGCTTTTAGGTTTAGAACACGTTTAAGATAAACCCTATTTTATAGTTGTTTTCTACGCAAAACTACTGAATTCTATACTCTCGAATTCGTTTGGATCTGGAGTTTTATGCTAGTGAAGTTTGTGTGATCTGATGTTCCATTAAGGATTAGAAGATTGCAATTTACCGCTTCGTGGTCCGCGGCTACGTGGGCAAGTTTGTGGAGTTGCGAATATCTTGTAGGATTGAGAGCTGTTGCATTAGCGATAGGGATCGATCGAGAGACTCGTCAACGTCATACGAGTTATCTTCCACCATATTCATCGAGTTCATCGCCATGTTCATCATCATCCACCTCGCTTACTGAGAAGATCGGGCCACCCCTTATCACCTTCCTTGTCCTCCTATGGTAAGGGGTTGCCCAATCTTCTCAGTAAGCGAGGTGGATGGTGATGAACACGTCGATGAACTCGATGAATATGGTGGAAGATAACCTGTATGATGCTGACGATTATCTTGATCGATCCCTGTCGCCAATGCAACAGCTCTCAACCCTGCAAGATATTCGCAACTCCACACACTTGCGCACGTAGCCACCGACCACGAAGTGGTAAATTGCAATCTTCTAATTACCAATGTAACAACATATCACACAACCTTCAGTAGCATAAAACTCGAGATCGAAACGAATTGGAGAGTGTAGAATTCAATAATTTTGCGTAACAAACAAATATGAACTAGGGATTATCTTAAACATGATCAAACCTAATTTGGGGGCGTCACTGGGGCTTATATAGGCGTTCGGGGCGACCAGGGGTTGAAGCTAGGGGATACAAACTAACCTGGAACAGGTTCGACCAACTTTGGTTCGGACTCAGCGGGCCGAAAGTGCCGCCGCTGATAGGCCGGTAGTGCCGCTGGTAGCACTCCGGCAGTGTCGGTCTTGTCAGGCCGGTAGTGCCGCCTGGGAGAGGCCGGAATTGCCGCCCGAAGCAGGCCGGCAGTGCCACCATTACCAGGTCGGCAGTGCCGGTGAAGCCTTCTTCCTTCGACGTGCATGCCTCCCACTCCTCCCTCGCGCATCCGTGGAATGTCTTCAGGTCCACCACCATGTTCTGTTGCTCCTTTTCTCCTCGTGCATTGTTGGCGTGTGGGAGTTAGAAATCCCTGGGGTGTAACAGCGCCAGAAAAGTAGCTCCTTGTGACGGTAAAGCACACGTCCGTTGGGAACCCTGATGGCGTGTATTTCACACGTTCGTTGGGAACCCCAAGAG
This sequence comes from Lolium rigidum, assembly GCF_022539505.1. NCBI lineage: Eukaryota > Viridiplantae > Streptophyta > Magnoliopsida > Poales > Poaceae > Lolium > Lolium rigidum. The sequence goes on along the minus strand of NC_061510.1, from coordinate 187,197,045 downwards.
GAAGGTATGATGCGCACAGTAGCAAGTTTTCCCTCAGAAAGAAACCAAGGTTTATCGAACCAGGAGGAGCCAAGAAGCACGTTGAAGGTTGATGGCGGCGGGATGTAGTGCGGCGCAACACCGAGGATTCCGGCGCCAACGTGGAACCCGCACAACACAATCCAAAGTACTTTGCCCCAACGAAACGAGTGAGGTTGTCAATCTCACCGGCTTGCTGTAACAAAGGATTAACCGTATTGTGTGGAAGATGATTGTTTGCAGAGAAAACAGATAAAACAAGTATTGCAAGCAGATTTGTATTTCAGTATTAAAGAATGGACCGGGGTCCACAGTTCACTAGAGGTGTCTCTCCCATAAGATAAAAGCATGTTGGGTGAACAAATTACAGTCGGGCAATTGACAAATAGAGAGGGCATAACAATGCACATACATGTCATGATAAGTATAGTGAGATTTAATTGGGCATTACGACAAAGTACATAGACCGCCATCCAACCGCATCTATGCCTAAAAAGTCCACCTTCGGGTTATCGTCCGAACCCCTCCGATATTAAGTTGCAAAGCAATGAGACAATTGCATTAAGTATGGTGCGTAATGTAATCAATAACTACATCCTCGGACATAGCATCAATGTTTTATCCCTAGTGGCAACAACACAACACAACCTTAGAACTTTCGTCACCTGTCCCGGTGTCAATGCGAGCATGAACCCACTATCGAGCATAAATACTCCCTCTTGGAGTTAAGAGCAAAAACTTGGCCGAGCCTCTACTAATAACGGAGAGCATGCAAGATCATAAACAACACATATGTAATAACTTGATAATTAACATAACATGGTATTCTCTATCCATCGGATCCCGACAAACACAACATATAGCATTACAGATAGATGATCTTGATCATGTTAGGCAGCTCACAAGAATCAACAATGAAGCACAATGAGGAGAAGACAACCATCTAGCTACTGCTATGGACCCATAGTCCAGGGGTGAACTACTCACTCATCACTCCGGAGGCGACCATGGCGGTGTAGAGTCCTCCGGGAGATGAATCCCCTCTCCGGCAGGGTGTCGGAGGAGATCTCCAGTAATCCCCCGAGATGGGATTGGCGGCGGCGGCGTCTCAGTAAGGTTTTCCGTATCGTGGTTTTTTCGCATCAGGGGTTTCGCGACGGAGGCTTTAAGTAGGCGGAAGGGCAACGTGGGGGCCACACGGGGCCCCCACACCACGAGTCGGCGCGGCCAAGACCCGGGCCGCGCCGCCCTATGGTGGCGGCCCCTCGTGGCCCCACTTCGACTCCTCTTCGGTCTTCCGGAAGCTTCGTGGAAAAATAGGACCCTGGGTCTTGATTTCGTCCAATTCCGAGAATATTTCGTTACTAGGATTTCTGAAACCAAAAACAGCAGTAAAACATCAACTGGCTCTTCGGCATCTTGTTAATAGGTTAGTTCCAGAAAATGCACGAATATGACATAAAGTGTGCATAAAACATGTAGGTATCATCAATAATATGGCATGGAACATAAGAAATTATCGATACGTCGGAGACGTATCAGCATCCCCAAGCTTAGTTCTGCTTGTCCCGAGCAGGTAAAACGATAACAAAGATAATTTCTGAAGTGACATGCCATCATAACCTTGATCATACTATTTGTAAACATATGTAATGAATGCAGCGATCAAAACAATGGTAATGACATGAGTAAACAAGTGAATCATAGGGCAAAGACTTTTCATGAATAGTACTTCAAGACAAGCATCAATAAGTCTTGCATAAGAGTTAACTCATAAAGTAATAAATCAAAGTAAAGGTATTGAAGCAACACAAAGGAAGATTAAGTTTCAGCGGTTGCTTTCAACTTATAACATGTATATCTCATGGATAATTGTCAACATAGAGTAATATAACAAGTGCAATATGCAAGTATGTAGGAATCAATGCACAGTTCACACAAGTGTTTGCTTCTTGAGGTGGAGAGAGATAGGTGAACCGACTCAACATAAAAGTAAAAAGAATGGTCCTTCAAAGAGGAAAGCATCGATTGCTATATTTGTGCTAGAGCTTTTATTTTGAAAACATGAAACAATTTTGTCAACGGTAGTAATAAAGCATATGAGTTATGTAAATTATATCCTACAAGTTGCAAGCCTCATGCATAGTATACTAATAGTGCCCGCACCTTGTCCTAATTAGCTTGGACTACCGGATCTTTGCAATGCACATGTTTTAACCAAGTGTCACAATGGGGTACCTCCATGCCGCCTGTACAAAGGTCTAAGGAGAAAGCTCGCATTTTGGATTTCTCGCTTTTGATTATTCTCAACTTAGACATCCATACCGGGACAACATGGACAACAGATAATGGACTCCTCTTTAATGCATAAGCATGTGGCAACAATTATTATTCTCATATGAGATTGAGGATATATGTCCAAAACTGAAACTTCCACCATGAATCATGGCTTTAGTTAGCGGCCCAATGTTCTTCTCTAACAATATGCATGCTCCAACCATAAAGGTGGTAGACCTCTCTTACTTCAGTACAAGACGGACATGCATAGCAACTCACATGATATTCAACAAAGAATAGTTGATGGCGTCCCCGTAAACATGGTTATCGCACAACAAGCAACTTAATAAGAGATAAAGTGCATAAGTACATATTCAATACCACAATAGTTTTTAAGCTATTTGTCCCATGAGCTATATATTGCAAAGGTGAATGATGGAATTTTAAAGGTAGCACTCAAGCAATTTACTTTGGAATGGCGGATAAATACCATGTAGTAGGTAGGTATGGTGGACACAAATGGCATAGTGGTTGGCTCAAGTATTTGGGATGCATGAGAAGTATTCCCTCTCGATACAAGGTTTAGGCTAGCAAGGTTATTTGAAACAAACACAAGGATGAACGGTGCAGCAAAACTCACATAAAAGTCATATTGTAAACATTATAAGACTCCACACCGTCTTCCTTGTTGTTCAAAACTCAATAGTAGATGTTATCTAGACTCTAGAGAAACCAAATATGCAAACCAAATTAGCAAGCTCTAAGTGTTTCTTCATTAATGGGTGCAAATTATATGATGCAAGAGCTTAAACATGAGCACAACAATTTCCAAGTATCAAATTATCCAAGACATTTTAGAATTACTACATGTAGTATTTTCCAATTCCAACCATATAACAATTTAACGAAGAAGAAACTTCGCCATGAATACTATGAGTAGAGCCTAAGGACATACTTGTCCATATGCTACAGCGGAGCGTGTCTCTCTCCCACAAAGTGAATGCTAGGATCCATTTTATTCAAACAAAACAAAAAACAAAAACAAACCGACGCTCCAAGCAAAGTGCATAAGATGTGATGGAATAAAAATATAGTTTCAGGGGAGGAACCTGATAATGTTGTCGATGAAGAAGGGGATGCCTTGGGCATCCCCAAGCTTAGACGCTTGAATCTCCTTAGAATATGCAGGGGTGAACCACCGGGGCATCCCCAAGCTTAGAGCTTTCACTCTCCTTGATCATATTGTATCATACTCCTCTCTTGATCCTTGAAAACTTCCTCCACACCAAACTCGAAACAACTCATTAGAGGGTTAGTGCATAATAAAAATTCACATGTTCGGAGGTGACACAATCATTCTTAACACTTCTGGACATTTCATAAAGCTACTGGACATTAATGGATCAAAGAAATTCATCCAACATAGCAAAAGAGGCAATGCGAAACAAAAGGCAGAATCTGTCAAAACAGAACAGTCCGTAAAGATGGATTTTATTAGGCAACCAGACTTGCTCAAATGAAAATGCCCAAATTGAAGGAAAGTTGCGTACATATCTGAGGATAATGCAAGTAAATTGGCTTAAATTTCTGAGCTACCTACAGGGAGGTAGACCCAAATTCGTGACAAAGAAAGAAATCTGGAACTGCGCAGTAATCCAAATCTAGTACTTACTTTACTATCAAAGACTTTAATTGGCACAACAAAACATAAAACTAAGATAAGGAGAGGTTGCTACAGTAGTAAACAACTTCCAAGACTCAAATATAAAACAAAAATACTGTAGTAAAAACATGGGTTGTCTCCCATAAGCGCTTTTTTAACGCCTTTCAGCCTAGGCGCAGAAAGTGTATATCAAGTAACATCAAGAGATGAAGCATCAACATCATAAGCTCCCCCATCTGTAGTGGTACTAAGGGTTTTGTCAATTTTAGGCCTATAATAATATTTCTTTGGTTTAGGCACTTTAGAGACATACATAAACTTTTGCTCCTTTCCCACATAAGCTTTCTCTTTAAACTGTAAAGATGAAAAGGTTGAACCCAAGGTTCCCATAGCTTTTTCAAGTTTGCCAATCCTATTAATTTGATTATCATGGTCAACACAAGTTCCTAGGACACTAATCCTTTCATCAATTTGTCCTAAGGATTTATCAAGTTTATCAGTTTTATCAAGTAACATCTCCAACTTAGTTTCAACACTAAAAAATTTCTCTATGGTTTCCAATTTTTTCATAACATCCTCAAGAGAGGTTTCAATTTTAATTTCATTAACAGGTGGTGTTCCAAATAAACTCTCAATAATGCAACTAGCTTCTAAAGCGGGAGCACCTAGGAAGTTACCTCCCGCGAGACAATCAAGAACATATCTATTCCAGCTAGAGATACCAACATAAAAATTCCCGAGTAGGATAGTGGTGGAGTGTTTCTTGGTGCACCTATTATGAGCATCACTAATTCTATACCAAGCATCTTTTAAACATTCTCCCCCTTGTTGCTTAAATGAACGAACTTCAACTTCAGGATTACTCATTTTAGCAGTAGTAAATAAAGCAAACTAGATAAAGTAAATGCAAGTATACTAATTTTTTTGTGTTTTTGATATAGCAAACAAGACAGTAAATAAAGTAAAACTAGCAACTAATTTTTTTTGTGTTTTGATATAATGCAGCAAACAAAGTAGTAAATAAAATAAAGCAAGACAAAAACAAAGTAAAGAGGTTGAGAAGTGGAGACTCCCCTTGCAGCGTGTCTTGATCTCCCCGGCAACGGCGCCGTAAAATATGCTTGATGGCGTGTATTTCACACGTTCGTTGGGAACCCCAAGAGGAAGGTATGATGCGCACAGCAAGCAAGTTTTCCTCGTAAAGAAACCAAGGTTTATCGAACCAGGAGGAGCCAAGAAGCACGTTGAAGGTTGATGGCGGCGGGATGTAGTGCGGCGCAACACCGGGATTCCGGCGCCAACGTGGAACCCGCACAACACAATCCAAAGTACTTTGCCCCAACGAAACAGATGAGGTTGTCAATCTCACCGGCTTGCTGTAACAAAGGATTAACCGTATTGTGTGGAAGATGATTGTTTGCAGAGAAAACAGAGAAAACAAGTATTGCATCGATTTGTATTTCAGCATTAAAGAATGGACCCGGGTCCACAGCTCACTAGAGGTGTCTCTCCCATAAGATAAAAGCATGTTGGGTGAACAAATTACAGTCGGGCAATTGACAAATAGAGAGGGCATAACAATGCACATACATGTCATGATAATTATAGTGAGATTTAATTGGGCATTACGACAAAGTACATAGATCGCCATCCAACTGCATCTATGCCTAAAAAGTCCACCTTCAGGGTTATCGTCCGAACCCCTCCAGCATTAAGTTGCAAAGCAACATGACAATTGCATTAAGTATGGTGCGTAATGTAATCAATAACTACATCCTCGGACATAGCATCAATGTTTTATCCCTAGTGGCAACAAGCACAACACAACCTTAGAACTTTCTGTCATCGTCCCGGTGTCAATGCAGCATGAACCCACTATCGAGCATAAATACTCCCTCTTGGAGTTAAGAGCAAAAACTTGGCCAGAGCCTCTACTAATAACGGAGAGCATGCAAGATCATAAAAACAACACATATGTAATAACTTGATAATTAACATAACATGGTATTCTCTATCCATCGGATCCCGACAAACAAAACATATAGCATTACAGATAGATGATCTTGATCATGTTAGGCAGCTCACAAGTTCCAACAATGAAGCACAATGAGGAGAAGACAACCATCTAGCTACCGCTATGGACCCATAGTCCAGGGGTGAACTACTCACTCATCACTCCGGAGGCGACCATGGCGGTGTAGAGTCCTCCGGGAGATGAATCCCCTCTCCGGCAGGGTGCCGGAGGAGATCTCCGTAATCCCCCGAGATGGGATTGGCGGCGGCGGCGTCTCGCAAGGTTTTCCGTATCGTGGTTTTTTCGCATCGTGGGTTTCGCGACGGAGGCTTTAAGTAGGCGGAAGGGTAACGGGGGGGCCACACGGGGGCCCCACACCACAGGTCGGCGCGGCCAAGACCTGGGCCGCGCCGCCCTATGGTGGCGGCCCCTCGTGGCCCCACTTCGACTCCTCTTCGGTCTTCCGGAAGCTTTGTGGCAAAATAGGACCCTGGGTCTTGATTTCGTCCAATTCCGAGAATATTTCGTTACTAGGATTTCTGAAACCAAAAACAGCAGAAAACAACAACCGGCTCTTCGGCATCTTGTTAATAGGTTAGTTCCAGAAAATGCACGAATATGACATAAAGTGTGCATAAAACATGTAGGTATCATCAATAATATGGCATGGAACATAAGAAATTATCGATACGTCGGAGACGTATCAAACCCCAAGAGGAAGGTCTGATGAGCATAGCAGCAAGTTTTCCCTCAGTAAGAAACCAAGGTTATCGAACCAGTAGGAGATGAAGGCCACGCGAAGGTTGTTGGTGGAGGAGTGTAGTGCGGCGCAACACCAGTGATTCTGGCGCCAACGTGGAACCTGCACAACACAATCAAACTACTTTGCCCCAACTTAACAGTGAGGTTTTCAATCTCACCGGCTTGCTGAAAACAAAGGATTAAACGTACTAGATGACCGGTTGCGCCCCGACGCAAAGGAAAAAGCAAAATAATTTTGTAACCATCATAAGCATATTACAGAACCTAAATGGTGGGACTTATATGTACATTCTATGTAAATTTAGCGAATATTGTCGCAAGCAACAACATTGGATAAAACAAGTCGAGTGATCGGATCGAGGTCGAAACTCTTATGAAACAACAGATGACCTGCTGCACCACTGGCATAAGTATTCAATTCAGACTTGAATTTATTGCATAAAAACTCACAGTTACAACATAAATTACTACCAGATGGTCCCATTATGTAAAAACTCAGGAGGCAGTGGCCAACATGATAAATTACCCTGTGAAGGAAACCTCATTTCAACTCTAACCCTGTCCTTGAGCTTGGTCTGGGGCAACACAAGTCTCCGCTTACTTAAAGCAGCTTCTTATCATGTCCATTCGTCAACCAGCGTAGGCCATGCTCCAGTAGGAATCCTCACGACCTTCTCATACGGTCAGTAGACAATGTCCAACGCATAAAGAGATTGTTCTAGTAAGATCTCTTCAGCTGAAAAGATCGCACAACGGAAGAAACCGCTGCATGTGGTCTATTTGAACCACAAACCATAAAGAGATTATAATAATTTTTCAGGGCCAGGCCAGATGTGTGTAGACATGAACCACAGAACCATATAATGAGCCTGATGCCTGCACTGGGTTTGTTCAAAAGATGGACTGAGCACGATCATGTAACTTCTGTATTGTTGCCTCATATGGGAAAATGTCAGCCCCCATGTTTTGAACATTCCAAGTGCAGGCGATAATGCTTTTGAAATAATTTGGGTGGCAATAGTTTCTAACGCTCGAAAAAATAACTTTATTCAAAAGGCCGTCTACAGAGACAAAAATCTTGGCCTCATCAGGACTATTTAGAGCCCTAAATTTTAATTTGCAGAAAACAAAATAGTAATAACTTGGGTGGGAATAGTTTCTCCATCAAGATTACCACGGTTTTCTAATAAATGACAGTTCGAATTCACACACGACATTGAACTCCTACCTTTCAAGTACAACTACGAACAATGACCCTGCCCAGGTCTAGGTAAAAAACAGTAAAATGATCTAAAGAAATCAAATTCCAGAAGTACCTCGTGCAATATGTTGCAGAACATCTACATAAATTACAGGAACCTTTTTCCAAACTTGCGTAAAAGATACTCCTACTATATGATGGTAAAATATTGCATATTAGAGTCAGTAAATTTGATAAATCATCTAAGATGGGAAGTCCATCTGCAAGATGAATCCAGCTAACTATGTTCAGAGAGGTGACACTAATACTATTTGAGATTACTGAATTGTTAATTTAGTGGGGAAGTTGTGATATATATATATATACAATACTGCAGATTAGTGGAAAAAATCTTGCTGGAGTGGATTTGAAAAGACAAACTCAAGCTAAGAAAGCTAAATCGTATATGCATCAGGGTATTACTGAATTCTTAATTTAGTGGAAAAGTTATGACATATACAATATTGCAGATTACCATAAAAAAATCTTGCTGAAGTGGATTTGAAAAGACAAACTCAAGCTAAGAAAGCTAAATCCTATGTGCATTAGGGTATGCCATATATCATACAGGATTAATTGGGCTATGCCATATATCATACAAGATTAATTGGGCTAATGTCCTAAAAAAACACAAGGTAAGTTTGTTGGTCTAATGAGAGGCACCCTTGCCCAGCAATACAGCTGAGTAATGAAAGCACAAAAAACTTCCATCGGTTCTGACCAAGCAAGAGATGAAACCTACAAGGAGAGAAATTTTGTTAAGCTAAAAAATGAAGTGGTTTAGAATTAGAACACCCAACATGTGTGGGTATGATTCCTATGACAGGAAAGCGAGACATTTGGAAATGACCGGACTATAAAGATCAAAGTTAGAAGGTGTCATATAAAACCAATAATAGTTAATTTATTGCAGTTTAAGCTTTACACAAAAAACATCAAGGTTGTCAGGACGCAACCTAGTGACAGTACAAACATAGACGGTATATCTTAAAGAGTTAAGACTACTAATTAAGAAAAGAGAAACATAAAGTAGTATATCTAACAAAATAAGTAAATCAAAAACATTTATGAAGCTCGGAATCCCGATATAGTCCTTAGCCCAAACAATGTCTAGTGTGAGAAATCATAAAACGACAAGTCCCTAAATAAATCCACTGCACCTTCGAGAGAAACAAAAGCTTCTCGTCAACCCAAATAATTACATTCCATCAGCTGTCATTGAGCATTTATGAAGATGATCTGGAAACTCATCGTTGAAGCCCTCAATCTAAAAAGCACATTGTAACGGCCCCGAGTAGTACCCCTATTAGAGTTGCTTGTTCTCTTTTCTTTTATGCCTCATCATGGCATATGCATCAAATCATCCATGTTTGACAAAATAAAATTATTTTATAAACCCCTAATTATTTTTCTTTATCCATCTCACCTCTTTGCTACAATTCAAACAGTGTTTGAATTTGAGCTTTGTTTCAAATATTTTACAAAACAGATTACAAAAGGAAAACCCTATCTAATCTAATCAACCCTGGGCTTCATCTCTCTCTTGTGGCCTGCTTCTTTTCTTTCTGGCCCATCTCACTCCGGTGGCCCAACTCTTCTCTCCCTCTCTCCCTCTCTTCTCTCCTTGGCCCAAACCACCTCCTCAGGCCCGTACCCCTTCAACGCGAGGAGACCGAGCTTCTCCTCGTGTCGTCTTCCTTCCCCTCACGAAAAGGGCGTGAGGTCCCTGTCAACATCACCGCACAACCACGCCACAACCGCACCTGCCCCCTCCCTTAAAGCCGCCCCGCACGCCTCCTGGAAACCCTAGCTAGTCTTCCATCTCGGCCGCCGCCACTCCTCCTCTTTTCCTCACCTTTCCTCTTCTCTCTGTGAGCAACGAAGGAGAAAACGACCCCCACAGTACCTCCTCCACCTCGCCATGGCGCCGCCGCTACCGGCCACCCCTCGCCAAGCCGAAGCCACCAGAAGATGCGCCGCGTCGTCCTCTCCATCCTCATGCAAGGAATCGATCCGAGACCCAGTAAATCGAGCTCAAGGTCGCCGATTCCCCACGCCGGTCGACGTGCTTCTCCTTCAATTCCGGCCACTCTGGCCCTCCTCCGTCGTCCCTGACCTCTCCATCAACATCCTGGTGAGAACGCGCATCTCCTGACCCTCCCATCCTTCTTCCCCGCTCTCTCTAGCATGCTACCGGTGTTGACCGGCGTTGCTCCGCCGCAGGTGTTCACCGCCGGCGTCCCTCCGGCGACCCCCTGGACTCCCCACGGCCACGTCCTGGCTCCCCACAACGGGGCGCTCCCCCGACGCCTAGTGGCTTGTCCCAGTTCGCCCCGAACCGCCAGGTCATGGTCGACCAGAACCCTCCCCGCCATGTCTGCAGCTTATCAAGTTCATCTCCGCCACTATTTGGTTCAAGTTGCCCCGCGCCCTTCTCTTGACATGATCCGAACCAATGGCACAGTGGTTAGATCCTTGATTCCTAACCATGAGATCATGTGTTCAAATCCTGTATCTGGCTAATTAAGCCCCAGTTTTTGTTCTGTGCTTATTGAATCAGATTTGGCGCCCCAATGGGCCTTGGCCCAGTTCGTCCCGGCTTAGCCCGTCGCTCCGTGCACGCAGTAGCCCCAGATCCACCCTCTCGCCCGGCGCGGCAGGTAGCAGCCCGTTGCACCCCTTCAGCCCAATTCTCTCCCTGCTTGTTTTATTTTTGTGAAATATCCGGAAATTGTTTAAACTTGCAAAAATCATATCTCTCAAACTATAACTCGAAATAAAATGTTTTATATATGAAAATTGATCAGAAAAACGTGAGGAACATGAATATGCCATCCATTCATCTGTTTGCATTCCGCATCATGGCATTCCGTGATAGTTTGTGCATGTCACCTCACATATATGCGGAGTATTTGGGACACCGACAAAGGTTTCTCCCCGCTCCGTTTAAATTTGAAGTAGCGCATCCTTGCCATGCTAACAACCACTTAACTTTTCCGATAGATATGCAACTTCAACTGTAATTTATTTGTCCGGGGTTCCGACTCCGATTAATATGGATAAGTTGCATCGCATCATCCTTGCCATGTCATGCATATCATCTTGAGCGTGCTGGTTCTTTATCCGTAGTAGTAAGATTGCATACGTTGTGTGTTCCAGCATTTGCTTCTTCCCGGATAGGATCACGAAGTGTTGATGTGAGATACGACGAGTTCTCCGACAAGTTCTTCTGCAGCTTTTCACAGGCGAGCCCACCCCTTCACCTATTTTACTTTTACATGCTCTTTTGATCTATTGCTATCCTTATGTTGTGATTCTGTTGTGTCACGTGTCCTATCCACCTCGTTACCTATATGTCCGAGATACACCTCCTCGCCCTACCTATTGTTTGTTGTTTGCCGACTTTGCGAGTCGTAGGCGAGTTTAGGGTTTTGTTGATATCTCGAAATGTTCGGGATATCTTGTTGGGAGGTTATCACATGCTATATCTTTTGTTGGAGATAATCACACTTTACTTTATTGTTAACAACTAAAATTGTAAGCGAGACATCTCGTGAGCCCCTTTGCGAAAGCATCGGAACTTTGACTTGCTAATGTCCCCTAGGACCCGAGTTCTTGTTATCTGTTCCGAGATTGAGCGCTCTACCCGTACGTGGGGGAATGGGACCCCCATCACCCACTACCTTTCCTCGAGTCTATTTATTGGGAGCCACAACCTTGGTTTTATTTGCTCATATGCACGATGCACGATTTACTTCCTGTTGCCTTCGGGTGTTTATTTCTGTACTGTACTCATATTGCGTGCTGACTTATCCTTGGCCGGTCGTTATTGCCCGCCTTGGACGCCATCGCAACCTCTGGGTCCGTATCGGAGTACGGCCGAACTTCGTCACGGGTAGCTTAGTTGGGTGGCTCCCATTAAACTTTCTCTTGCATTGGGAACGGTCTTGATGTGAGACTCCACCCGTAGCAAGTGGGTTCGAGCATGTGTATGGTTACATTTGGGCAACCCCCGGCAGGTGTACATCTTATCGATAAGCCGTGTCCGCGGTTATGGACGACTTGGAATTGTATAGCTTGATCATAGAACAACTTACACCTTATATCCTGTTGTTAATAATTTGCTAATAAAACTCTTTCAAACGTGTGTGTGCCTTTGCAATACCTCTTGGTGAAGGGGGATCGCATTGGCTGGGTTATGTTTGTGTAGTATTTATCTGTTACCTTGTGCGCTCTCTTATCTTCTCTGAGTAGACGGATGTTGTAGCGAGTCTCTATTGGATAGTAGCTTTGCTGCCGCTAAACTCCACATATAGCCGGGTGAAATTTATACCGCCCACCAGCGAGCATAGCTGGTCTTGTCTCGCAAGTACGTGCCTATGGTACTTACCCTCGCCTTCCTTTCTTTTTGTCTCCTCCCCTTTTGTCGGCAACCGATGGCCCGACTTTGACGGTACGAGATGACGACGTTAGCAAGGTTACCCTTCGGCTTGGCCTCGGGCAGGGTTATGGACGTCATCGGTTATCTTCGGGACTCTTAGTCCAATTTGTATCTTGTCCGTACTCGGACGCATTTGATCTTCTGTATGATTTGGATCTTTGTATGTATCTATTTGTATCTTGACTCGTTGGAGTCGTTGTTGTAATATATGTATCTTGTGGGCTCTATTGTAATCCTGTTGTAATGTTACCGCTTGTGTTAATTCCCCTGGCATCACGTGTGTGATTCGTCGCGCACGTCGTGTCGGAGGGCGTCTCTGAATCGATATCGTGCGGATTTCAGGGGGTTCGCTGGGATCCTCATGGTACCGATTCCGGGGCGTCACACACAAAGAACACCTATCAAATAAAACAAAATAAAGCATTCAAGAGAAATTCAGTGAGCAAAGAGCAGCTACAAAGAACATTCAATAGGTCCAATTGTATTACAGATAGTTCAAGTGTATCATGAAAGCCTCAAGCAGCCCAATGAACTACAAGAATTGAGTGGATGCAACTAACCGAGAGCACACCAAACAATGGTGTAGCCATGAATTTTCAGAAATTGGACTATACTACTGCAGAACCGAATAGAAACAATACATCGTATATGCATCAGGGTATTACTGAATTCTTAATTTAGTGGATAAGTTATGACATATACAATATTGCAGATTACCGTAAAAAATCTTGCTGAAGTGGATTTGAAAAGACGAACTCAAGCTAAGAAAGCTAAATCGTATGTGCATTAGGGTATGCCATATATCATACAGGATTAATTGGGCTAATGTCCTAAAAAACACAAGGTAAGTTTGTTGGTCTAATGAGAGGCACCCTTGGCCAACCAACAACCGAGTAATGAAAGCACAAAAAATTTACATCGGTTCTGACCAAGCAAGAGATGAAACCTACAAGGAGAGAAATTTTGTTACGCTAAAAAATGAAGTGGTTTAGAATTAGAACACCCAGCATGTGTGGATATGATTCCTATGACAGGAAAGCGAGACATTTGGAAATGACCAGACTACAAAGATCAAAGTTAGAAGGTGTCATATAAAACCAATAATAGTTAATTTATTGCAGTTTAAGCCCATAAATTAAAGGCTCATGATTGTAATCTATTAAATTAAACTGAATAGAAACAATACAAGCAACAAACCAATATGCAGCGAGATGAGATTGACTACACAAATATTATGCAATCTATTAAATTAAAGGCTCATGATTGTAACCCCATAATAATCCTCCAAGAGCATCTGACAATAGAGATTGTCAAGGACGAACATACAGAAATAACTGAGGCAAATGATATAAACAAAAGAAATTGGCATCCGGCACCATGTCTCAGCCATCTGAATGCAAGTTGATAACTGGAGTGAACAACTATCCTGACAAAAAGGAAACACCAAATCAATTCTCCAAAATGTTGCAACCAACAAAAATTTCTACCTCTATCTAAACCAAATTTCCTTCATTAAAAGTTCCTAAAGTTCAGTGGGCGCCATAAGTTGATCATCTGTCCTACATAAAAGAATCATATGGCAGGGATAGGTAATTGGAAAACCCTCCTAGCCTCATGGCACCACTATTACTACTGATGACCCACAAGTATATGGGGTGTATCGTAGTACTTTCGATAAATAAGAGTGTCGAACCCAACGAGGAGCAGAAGGTGTTGACAAGAAGTTTCGATGAAGGATTCACTGTAAATGCTCACAGACAAGTATTCAGGGGGTTTTGATATAGAAGATAAATAAAGTACAAGTAAATAAAATGCGAGAGTAATAGTTGCAGCGAGTGGCCCAATCCTTTTTAGCACAAAGGACAAGCCGGTTTGTTTACTTATAATGACCAAACATTCTTGAGGGCACACGGGAATTTAGTCTAGTGCTTTCGCTTCATATAGTTGATTAATCTTCATTGTTTTGATAAGTGTTGTGTGGGTGAACCTATGCTAATGCACCGCCCTTCCTAGGACTAATACATACTTGTGATTATACCCCTTGCAAGCATCCGCAAATACAAGAAAGTAATTAAGATAAATCTAACCACAACCTTAAACTCGAGATCCCGCTATCCCTCCCGCATCGATATACCAACGGGGGTTCGGGTTGCTCGTCACTCCGGCAACCCCACAATTAGCAAACGAATACAAGATGTATTCCCCTAGGCCCATAAAGGTGAAGTATCATGTAGTCGACGTTCACATGACACCACTAGAAGAATAACACCACAACTTAAATATCAAACAA